>NC_134485.1:394108391-394173391 GCF_040206685.1 Ascaphus truei
TGCAGTTACCATAAGTATTGAGTTCTGCCTAAATGTATAAATGTGTGTTCTTAGAATTGTGTAATTTCACAGTACATTTAGCAAATATAAGATCCACTCAGTAATGCAGAATTTTGCCAAATTATTAAAGACCTAGGGGCCTATGCAGAGAGCAGCGAATTTTAAAATTGGCGAGTTTAATAAAAAGTAGCTTTTTTGGAGAGTTTTATTCTCCATATGCAGAAATGTGCGAATTCTGCTATGTTTAACATGAATGTGTGTGGCGAGTTTAAATTGGCGAGATGCGCGCTGCAGAAATGTGTTAAAAAAAATTTGCGCCTTTTTTTTTCCTTTGCTATGGCCGCGAGCGGCAGCTTTTTGCCAACTTTTCCTGGCGAGGCAAAAAGGAGACAATCGCGCCATTTTATTGGCGCGAACAGCCGCTAGATGCCGTTCGCGCCTCTCTGCATAAGGATATTTTTAAAACTGGCGAGATGGAGGTTCTCGCCAGCCGCGAGGCGAGTTTTAGAAATAGAAAAAAAAAATTGGCGCGTTTTTCGTAACTCGCCATTTTCTGCTGTTTTCTGCGCGATTTTCTCCAAAAAATGGCGAGTTTTGAAATAGCGCTGCTCTCTGCATAGGCCCCCTAGTTTTCAAATTAGATTTTACAACAAATGTCTCAAGTTTAACAGTATACATTTTGTTTAGAATTGTCTTGCTTATGTGGCATTGACAATAACATTCATGTTTGGCAAAGGCCAATCAAGAAGATTGATTGTTTACCTAAGTCAGTCCATGTTAAACTAGATAAACCCTTATTGATCTCTTTAATTTGCAAGATAGCTTTAAATGTGTTTTCTGAAATTGTTCACTGATTGAGGAGACATACTAAGGCTGCTATTGTAGGATGTTAGTTACTTTTCAAATTAGAACGTGTAGAAGAAATGTGAAGCTTGGTCACACTTGCTTATGTAGCCCCTCTTCCCGGGGCCAATCGCAGATCGGGCCCCCCCCCCTCTGTACTAGGGTCTGGCTATGTGTAACTGGGTGGTGCATACCTGCGGGCAACAGGAGGGCCTGAGACTCCCGCAATGGTATGGGGGATGACAGGACCAGGTTACTGGGGTGAATGCCTCCGTCTCATTTAATGGTGCAACGCCTCCATCTCTGGTAAGCCCTAGGAACGTAGGGTGAAATCCTTCCAGAGAGTCCCCCACTCAGGGACGAGAGATTTCAGTCTCACACAGTCTGTACTTAAAAGTAGCAGCAGCTCTTTATTCATACAGCACAGCAGAATAGCAGCAGGAACACAGGCAGGTACAGTTGGTCTCTATCCTCCAAACTGCTCTCCTTCAGGATGGTCTCTTGGTTCCCTGCCACCACCCCAGGTCAAGGGCACCCAGGGTGGGGCTAGCTCTTCCCTCACCCCCTAAACAGGGTGAGAGGAATTGGTCCACCTATCTACTCACTAGGCCCTACTCCTCAGGAACCTAACTCACTCTTGCTGGCTGTGCTTCTTAACTCAGCACCAGCAGCAGACTAACACCTAAATAGGAAGTGACACTGCCTTATGTAACTTCCAGTAGGCACCGCCCCTGCATCTCTTGCTTAGACACAGGGTCACATGGCCTACCTTCACTTACACAACACAGTGTCATAGTGGGGAAAAACCCATGATAACTACTGGCAGCCTGTCCTTACCAGGGCTTATACCAGTAGGAGGAAAGACATATAGCCCAATTTCTTACCAGGGCTACACTTATACATACAGATGCCCGTTATTCGAACAAATCACAGAGCCGTTTTCGTGTGCGCTGCTGTACTCCACACGGCATTAACGCGGCCAATCGCCCCAAGGCACACGTGTTTATCGTGGTTGCTTTGTTTGAATTTCATGGATTGTGTGCAGTTAAATGCAATGAAATGAATGGATTTTAATGTGTACAGTACTGTGCTACTGTGTCAATTTCAGGTGTTTAAAAGCCAGAACACTAAAATGCCATTTTCTGCACTCGCCTGCACTCGCGTCTAAAGGCGGTACGGTTGGAAGAAATCCCACACATGACATGGGTATTCCGAGGTATACAATGCGTTAAGTGTTCGAATAACGGCCGCTGCATCTGTACCAAATAATCCCCAAAAGTTACCTTTTATCT
Source organism: Ascaphus truei (assembly GCF_040206685.1). Classification (NCBI taxonomy): domain Eukaryota; kingdom Metazoa; phylum Chordata; class Amphibia; order Anura; family Ascaphidae; genus Ascaphus; species Ascaphus truei. Next base: position 394,110,527 of record NC_134485.1, read on the forward strand.
TGATGGCATCCTAGGTACAGTACAATTTTTATTGCTAAAACTAAGCATGTGAAGGCTTACAAAATCCAGTTTTAAACAATAAATATATATTTTGAAACGTTACTTTTAATCAGTTGTTTTATTCAAATGTCAATGAAGGGGTTAATTAAGTATCTCAATTACATGCAGATAACACACCTTGTTTGCGGTTAAGTATGTTAATTGTTAAAGCACTGTATGAAACATTCACACAAAAAGTCAAGCAAAATATAGACTCGGCCTTATTTTGGTGTCAATATAAATATCTTATTATGGGAAATCTAGGGCTATATTTAATAAGTAACGCTAAGCTGTAAGGTGTGCAGATGTGGTTCAGGAAAGCAGAAAAGGGCATGAAAAAAGCCCCACACAGCCAAAACTAACTGACCTCCTTAGTAGAGTTTCCAGATGTGGAAAACAATTCACATATTAAATGATTGACTAAAACTGGGATGAATTGAAATACATATATAGAAATGTTTATACAGAACTGCAATGAATGCTGAGCATTAAAGTTTTGAAGCGAAGTCTGTTATTCAGGTAATTAATTTTTTCCGTCCTGGCTTGCTAGTTAAATCCAATGAGATTGTAGATACTGGGCTGGTGAGGGCTGTTTTTATAAATAGCACAGATGTTAAACTGAAAAAGCACACAGATAAAGTGGCTGATCCCTAATTACCTGCTCCATGGACAGAGGAGACACATATTTTATTCACAAATGCCTATTCTGAACACCATATAAAGTAAAATGTATTATTAGTATTATACTGTAGTTTTGTACTGTTAATTTTTTTAATTGGATGAATTCGTGTTTGCTTTGGGGGAATGTTTTATTTATTTATTTTTGGTCTTTTTTTGTACAGTGCTCCACAGGGCACCTTGAGCGATTCAGATGACATTTTGAATACCATTCTGCCACCCCAACTTACATTTACCAAAGTTTGTTTTTTGAAGTGATAAATACATTAAACTGCACTTCTCACTGACCGGACTCTTGATACAAAACTTAAAATGTACTATTTTTCAACTTGTACTACATTTTCAGAAAATTATCTTGAACCATTTCAGAGAAATTAAATGTTTAAAATTAAAATAAATTGGTAGCCACGGTAAGAAACAACACTGTACAACAACAAAGTCTTTACTTTGACATCTAGGTGGCAGTGATAAGAAAATGGCGGATGACAGATTGTATTTGAGAACGTATTATGATTTTTCCAAATTCAGAATGTTTATCATTTTCCTGCTAAAAGTTGCTCAGTGGGTTTAGAGACCGGCTTGTGATATTATGTGATAAAACAGAACATTGACCATGCACACATAATAAAAACAGTGTCTACTCTCTGATCCCAGAACACGGTATAAAATATAGTATTTTCCTTGTCTTATTGAGTATACTCTTTTACCACTGACGTCCCCTGGTGATGATTTGAAAATCAAGTTAATAAATTAGGGAGAAAGAGGGGCTCATTGAGTAAAGACACTTATTAGCACTGAGCACATGTAACATGGTTCAATTCCAGTGTCAGCTCCTTGTGACCTTGGGTAAATTCATTTATCTCCCTGTGCCTCAGGCACCAACAAAACAGATTATAAGTTCCATGGGGCAGGGAACTGTGCCTGCGAAAGGCCTCTGTAAAGCACTGCATAAAACTAGCAGTGCTATACAGGAACTTATATTAAGTAGGATGTTTGATTTCTTAAAAAGTTATCCATTTGCAGCACACATATCTTACAGCAGATAATTCAAAGTCTTATTATTACTAAAATACTTTTTCTTCAAAACAAACACCAAACTTTCAGTGAGCAAAGTTAAAATGTTCTAAAATGTACCATAAATGCACCATAATAAAATTAGTCATATCCAAACACAGATCAACAGATATGTCATTAATTACAGTATGCTGAATGTTAACTGCAGTGTGTGGACTTTTGTGCCACGATCAGAAGTCATTTAAACTTGTACAGTATTTTTAATTCTATTTTGCTTGAAGCTGAGAAGAAAGTGAACCATTATGTATTTGACTTGTGCTAATTTCTTTTTAAGATCAATTGTATTTATACATCTTTGTGTTAAAGGGAAGAGGGATTTGTAAGTAATCTTGCCCTCAAAAATTAAATTGAAAGAAAAAAGAACAGTACACCCCCTGGAGTATTTGCACTAAAGCAACAATGTACTTTACCATGCAAACATCTAGCAGCTATCCTTTAGAAATAGTGTTTTATTTTGTCTTGTTAAATTGCTTATTGAAGAAATCGTTTTTACACAATAGACATTTTTAAAATATTTATGTGGCAAAATACGTAAAAGTCATAAGGAATAGAAGGTTATTTTGCTCCTCTGATATATTTTAATTTAACAAAATGAATATCTGAACTCCAAAGATTATAAAATTGCCGTGTTAAAATGGGTATTCTGGTTTCCCTAGATCATGTAAAGCACTGATTTTCTAGTCAATTAAATGGTATTATAACTTGTGTAGCCAGGTCCCCAAAGAGTCCTCCCGGTGGCGTCAGAGGCACGGCGCCACCATCTTTGTTATGTCCGCACGGGCGCAGAGGCTCGAGCATGCGCAGATTCGACGCGGCGGCCAATATAGTGAGCGCGAAGGGGCAGAGATGGCACTCTGTAGTGCAGGGACTCCCCAAGGTCGCGCAGGCGCAGTTAAGCATAGCAGCGGCCATTACAGCTTCGCGCCGGCACAGTAAAGATAGTGCACGCGGTCCCAATGCTAAAGAGGTCCTGAGTGGACTACAAGTCCCAGCAGCCTCCGGTGACTGCCATTTCACCCACATCTCGTGCAGCCAGCCAGCAAATAGAGTTTGCAGCTTCTCCTGTTGGAGAAGGATACAATGTTGCAGAGACCACGCTAGTGAATTGGAGCTTGGAGAAGGAAGGGGGAGGAAGTGTGTAAGGAGCAAGTGGCTTCTTACACTAGGCCAGGTTACCCCCAGGCCCCAACTAGGCCCAACTCCCCACTAGGTTAGTGGTAAGTTCATAGGGAAGGCCCTTAGGTAGGGACCCTGCCCTTCGGTGAGTGTACATCTTGTCAGTGACACCGCTGCAGTGCTGTGTGCTCTGACAAGAAGAGACAGTGTTGTGGGCAGTGCAGCTAGAGGAGTTGCTTTGGTTGTGTCAGGGAAAGGCCCCTCATAGGAAGAAGGGGGGGTTGCTTTTTCAGTTATACAGTGTGTTTAATATCACCAGTGCCAGTTGCACGTGGTGAGCTGCCAGAGTCTGGGATCAGACAGAATCTACAGCAAGAGATCTTCTGCATGCAGGGGCTAGGGTAGAGGTATACCCCCAGGGCCCAGTTAGTCCCCTGAGACACTAGAGGATACTGTATGTTATACTGTATGTTATAGGGACTGTCTTAAGACAGGAACTCCTTCACCATACTCAGAGAGGAAGAGACATGCTGCAGGACAGTGCCTGAATGCCCGTGCAGCCCCGAGTGCAGAAAGAGTATTTGACTCCATAGCAGAGACTGTGGTCAAGGATCATTCCGGCTGGGAATCCCTTCCCTGTGAAGTCAGCGTGTGTATCCATTCCTGCAGAGAGCAGTGCAGTGCGGCGTGGGATCACTGTGCGGTGTTGCTGAGTTCCAAGGATTTTCCTGATCAGGACTGATCAGTGAGGTAGTATATATTAAGTGCACAACCGGGCCCCAACACAGGGAAGCGCTATCCCTCACACTCACACTCTTTATTGTTGTGGACACTCAAGGGATAAGTGTACAAGCACAGTATTATCAAAGGGACTGAGTGTGATGTGATGATGGACATGTGGGTGAGGGGATGGTATGCATTCAGGGTGATGCAATGTTATTCATGTAATGATGTATTGATGTTATACAAAGAGAGTTTCATTGAAGTTACAGTTCACTCTCAGTAAATAACGTTTATTCACATTGTGTGTATTTACAGTATGGTTGTTCTGGTGAGGGCACACTCCCGCCACGTTGGGATCCCTCGTCAGTGGAGGCGCTACACCGAGTGTAGGTATATACCCCAGGTTCTCTGTGGCGGAAGCTCAGCTCTCCTGGTTGCCAAACAGGTACAGCACCACACTGATAAGTAGTCAGATACACCTACCCACCTTAATCTCACTTAGGGTGGAGAAAAGAGGGATACACTTGTATTAAAAATCTTATGAAGCCAGGTGTTCCCCTCTTCCCTTTGCCTGTGATCTTGAGCGCTGCGGCTGCTTTGTGGTGCGGGGGGTGCTGCCCGGGGGAGTGATTGGATGCACGCCAGTGGGGGGAGGGGAAATAAGGGTTGCGGCCGATAGATGGGGCTGGGAGCTTTGGGCGGACGCCGGTACACGGCACCGCATCTTGCGCAGAGGTTATTGAGGCATCGGCAGCCATTTCAGAGAGGATGCGCATGCACAGAACCTTACAGTAGCGGCAGCCAGGTTGTGTAATGCTCCGCAGGGGATCTACATATCCCAGGATCCTCTGGGGCATCCCAATCACGTGGACCAGGTTAGCCAATTTGGCTGCAGCAAGTTCCTTAGGAGAGTTGTTACATTTGGCGCACTAGGAGCACGAGGATTTCAGATGCAGCCAGGACAGAGAAAGGGAAGTTAGGGTCTGGGTGTCAGTGGCACCCAGACAAGGCCAGACTATCCCCTTAGGTCCAAGATAGGCCCCGCTCACATTAAGCTATTGGTTGCTTCAGGGAAGGCCCTAGAAAGGGACACTTCCCCATTTTACTGCTTAGTGTCAGGGACACAGTGGATGTGTCGCACGGTGACCACCACAGTGTTATTAGAGACACTTAAAGGTGAGACCCTCCTAACGGAATTCACCCAACACAGAGGTTGATGCCGTCATGGACGACGAAGTCGCTGGATCAGCGGATCGCTGTTTGCTAGTCAGCCGCACCGGGTACTGGAGTACTCGGCAGGTGCCCCAACTAAAGTGCATAAACTATTTACAGGCTAGCACTACGCCTCATACTTGGGTGGGGAGCAGCAGGTAAGGAGGGAACACGCCGCAGGGACATGCACCCCGATTCCTTACAATAATAAGCCCTAGCTGCTAAGTGTCATGGGCGACCAGCACGTTTAACACTTTTTACTTCCTGGGATCATTCACTAGGCAAAACAAGGTAGTGGAATAAAATGAGATTTATTCGGGTGAAACCCAAGGACACACAATGAATACACAATGAATACACAAAATACAGAAAGAATACACACTCATCGTTCTATTCGAGGAACTTGGTCCTAGCGTCTGACTTAGTCCCAGCTATGCAGGCTTTCCCAGCTCCAAAACTGAAGCCAGTTGCTCTGCTATTCACAACAGAGCAACTTTGAAAAGCCCACCAGCACCTCACGACTAAAGCCACAAGATCGTCTGGTTCTCTGATCAGGCAGTCTCCTTATACAGGCCCCGCTGCTCTATGCTTAACATGGAAAGGAGACTAGTGACCAATCAGAGGACAGATCATAACTCAGCCAGCCAATCAGAATGGGAGCTTGTCTGGCTGCTGACATCAGAGGAGGGGGTGTGTTGAGACAGCTCAGAAAGCCGGGTAAAAATGAATTGGCCAATAGGAATCATGCCTATGTGTAGTGGCTTTCCACAGCCAACGCATTGCCTCATGCTGGCCAGGCTCCACCAGGTCTGGCAGTCCAAGTATCTTCCCTGTAGGAAGCCCTTGTTCTCTAGACCCAGTACTCTGCCCTTCCCCACTCACCAAACTGTCCTGACACTTCTAGACTTCCCTTCTCCCCTTTGATCCACGATCTCTAGACAGACATCCTGGCACCTATGTAAATGGCTGACTGTATAGAGATTAATACACACAGTATAAAACATATTACATTGTTTTATTAAGCTTCTACTTCTTAGGGAACAATATATATGTTGGGGAAAAGGGACTGTGATACTTGGGGTCGAAAACTAGGATTCTGGGGGACACTGTGTAGCCCCGGTATAATTCACCTCGCGCACCCACAGACCCTGCCTGCACGTCGTGGAGAATTACGAGATTACCAGTAATTTTGTCCCCCGAACCCCTACAAAGTTCTGAATAAATTTCCACCCAAATATCTCCCCTTAAACTTACACTCCCAAAATTCCACTTTGATTCCATGATGGGAAACGGTTACACATATACAGGAAGGGTTTATAACATGTTACACTCTGTCAGATTAAAATCTATTTATAGTGCTTTGAAGTATTTTGAATGTGATATTTATTTACTCAAGTAAATCAGGATTTTAAAATACATCAGATATACAAAGATCGCACATAAAGATGTATTAAGATTTACTGCATACGTGACCGCAATAGTTTGTGAGGGCCAGCACGCGTCCAGGCCAAGGCAGGGCTCAATTGCAGCCAAGAAAGCAGTAAACAGCCGAGGAGAATTAACTCAATTTGGGTCCCTGTGTCTGAATGGGCCCACCGCAGCATTCATCCTACAGAGCCAGGCACCAGTCTGTAAAAGCTGTGCAGTTAACTCCCAGAGAGAAGCAGTCTTACAGCAATCCAATGTTTTTTACATTGTATTTTTCTATATGTTATTGAAGCCGGTGGTTTCCAGAGCGGAACCCATTGATTTCAACTCCGGGAATCCTATCTTCCTGAGAGATAGACCTCCACAGGGCGTGTAGGTAGTGGTTCAAGCTGGGGACTGAAGCTCCTGCACCATGCTAAATTGCCCCCACCAAAGCATCTGCCGGCACCCCTTACCTCTGTAAGGTCTATGTCTCCGGAGCAGGGGGTCCCCAGAGCTAAAGTTAATGAGGTTCACCTCTGTAAAACCCCTGCTTCAATACAGTATGGAAAATTTGATTTAAAGGACAGACCGTAGCCTGTAAGATACAGTGTAAAGTGAGCAAAGGACAAGGGGATACAAATATATGCAATTCAAGTGAACGAAAAGTGCAAGTGATATGAAAAAGTAGCAAAATAAAAATTATACTATAAACAAACACAAAGATCTCAACGCCGACCGAACCACACAGCGTCCCTCGTGACCAGCATCCCTCGCTTTGTGTAAACATCACTATGAGAATTCCAAGTCCCGGAGCTGGGTATACCGGAAGTGACGTCACGCTTCAAGTCAATGCTGGTCACGAGGGATGCTGTGCAGGTCGGGCGGTGGTGAGATCTTCGGCACTCCGAAATGGAGTATAAACTTCTAAAACAATGTGTTTTTTTATCTGGGGCATTATAAGTGTGCGATTGTTTGTGCCTATCGCATAGCTTATTAAATCTCTGTTTATACCATCGTGTGTTTTGTCTCTTCTCTGAGGAGGATTTGTATCTTAGCTGGACATACAGATGAACATCTAATGGGAATACCCTGGCATCCAGCCACATCCTGTGTTTGCTTTTAATATAATTTTTTTATTTTGATACTTTCTCATATCAGTTGCACTTCACTTGTATCTTTTTGTGCTCTCCTCACCTGTATCATTTATTAGAAGGATTTGGAAACTATCCTCCATTTGGGATATAGAGCTACATTTTGGTTTTGTTATATATGTACACTATACAGTATGTATAATTTTTAGTTGTTTAAATTCACCACAGACCTCTATGGTCTTTATTCACAATTAGGAGCACCTTCACAATTTTTCTAAGTCCCATTTTGGAGCCTGAAAGAGCTGCTCAGGGAGATACACAAGGAGATTGCTTCCCTCTGGGACTCCTTTGCACAGATATTGCAGATGTTCTGGCCCGGGACGCTTAACACTACTTTAATCCTCCCAGGTTGCCAAATGTACTGCTTTTGGGGTTTGCTAATGAACCGCACATGGGGAGCAGGTTTCAACCTGTTGGTCCATGGTCATGGAGGCAGTAAACATTACTACATCTAAAAAAGGACTACATATATACAGTAGCAGACGTTACTGCTCCCATTAGCATGTTGTAGCGGGACATACACCCTGCCAGCCAGCAGGAGTAGACACCATTGTCTTTCCATTCGCCGTGTGCATACAAGGGGCAAGACTAATTAACTATTGCACTTGCTAACAAATGCTTGCATGTGCCATAATACCAGCTACATCTGTATGTTGTAACAGAGCCACACTACCAAGACTAGCATTTGCCTGCTGGACCAGAGGAGTGGAGGAATCTACCTGAACATTTTATACCTCTGTACCAAGTGCCTCCATGTGTATGGCCACCACGAGGGTGCACTGAAAATAGGAGTTTTCCTGGACTGAACCTTCCGCTACCTGCCCCGGGGCTCTGTCTGATCCTGCTAGCTTGCTTGAATGTAAGTGTTTGCTACTTTTTAACTATTGTTCTATATAAAGTGTATTTCACCTTTTACTTTGTCCTCTCCTTTTCCCTGACGGGAGCACCCTGCCCTCTAAGAGACTATGCACTACATCGTATAAGCTAGTTACTTCTTAACAACCGAAATGCTTGCATTACAATCAGAAAATGTGAGTTTAAGCACTATGGGGCCTAAGCAGAAAGCACCGAAAAATTGCATTCGCCAGGGTTGTAATTCGCCATGTTTTTGGCGTGTTAACCTCGCTGTATGCAGGAAGGGCCGAATCCCTGGCGAATGAATGCGTCACCACCATTTGATAAAATGGCTAGTAACCGGTGGCAAGACGGCTGCCTGGCGAGAAACTGCTGAGAAGCCATCCCCTGGCGAGATATGTCTGCAGCAGAGAGAGATCCGCCGCTCTCTCTGCGCAAACATCGGCACATTAAAAAAAAAATTAAATACATTTTTATTCATAGTGTACATGTGCAGGGGGTCTCCGGAGCTGAACCGCATTGGTTTTAGGTCCGGGGACCCCCTGCTTCCCGAGATACAGGCCCCTTTATGAGGTTCCGGTATCCCTCTGCATTTCAAGGTCCCGATCACGTGACCGCGGAATGTAAACAAAGCAGAAGGATACCGGCACCCCCTAAAGGGGCCTGTATCTCGGGAAGCAGGAGGTCCCGGGACCTAAAACCAAAACGGTTAAGCTCCGGAGACCCTCTGCACATCTACACTATGAGTAAAAATCCCATATCAATAAAGACTCGTTCCTTACCTTTGCGGCTATGTGCTATGGTAATGAAGCAGCATGAATGTATTTTTTTTTTTCAACTTTCAATTTTTATTTGTGGAAAGCAAATATACAGAGACTCACCTCCCATTGGCGTACATTGCAATCACAGTCCACATTTTAGTTTTTTTAACATCATTTAACAACATCGTCAATATTCTAATCCTAAACAGGGGAACAAGACAAGACATACAAGACTCACAAGACTGGGGGGAGGGGGGTATACATGTGGTGGGGGGGGGAGCAGAGGATGGTGAAATCCGACGTGGTAGTGGAGGAGGGTCGCTTTGGATCTGCCTGCTTACGGTTCCTCTAACGAGCGTTTTTTTTTTTTTTTTTTTTTCGTTTGATGTACATGTGAGCAGGCGCTGACTAGAGTTGTCCTATGTCCCTGTCTAGTCCGTCCCATCCAAGGAGAACGCATTTGTTGTTATTAGTGCAAAATTGAGGCAGCGTCCACCCCCGTTATGTTGGTTTGCTCAAGCCATGGGTTCCAAATTTTTAAAAATTTAGTGCCAGAGTCGTTAACCCAACTTGTTAACTGTTCCATCTGGCATACGTGCCAAATTCTGTTCCTAATTTTGGGGATAATTGGAATCTCGTTCTGCTTCCACAGTGCTGCGATCTCGCATCGAGTGGCTGTCGCAAAATGCATGACTAATTTGTGTGTCGTTCTAGACATAGCCTGGGGCCGTCTGCCCAGTAAGAACAGCCACGGGTCCAGGGGGATCTCTAAGTCAAGCATCCCTTGCAGCCAGGCTCGAATTTTTTCCCAAACCGGGACCACTCTTGGACAAAACCACAGAATGTGTGTTAGGTCAGCTAATTCCCCGCACTGTTTAGGGCAGAGCGGCGAATATCCTCTGACAAATTTAGACAATTTAGCAGGGGTATGGTACCACCGCATAAGGACCTTATATGCGTTCTCCTTTAATGTGACACATATTGAACTTTTCGCTGCAGATTGCAATATATATTTCCAGTCATCGTCCTCTAAGGTCTCCCCTAACTCTGTCTCCCACTGTCGCATGTATCGTAGGCGGGGGGGGTCCTTACCAGCCGGACAGACTACCTCCCTGTACATCCGAGATGTCAGTCCCCGTGTGTCCGTTGGTCTGGAGCACAGCTGTTCAAAATTGGTTCGTGCAGGACGCACAGGAAATTTGTTATAGAATGCCCTGACCTGGAGGAATCTAAATAATTCTGAATTTGGGAAATTTGCTGCTTCTTTGAACCAATCGAACGTCTTGATAGATCCCTTACCCCCCAGGTCCTTTAATCGGTTATATCCCGCCTGCGTCCACCTTACAAATTTATCGATCGACAGACCCGGAGCAAAGTCCGGGTTGCCCCATAGGGGGGTCATTAATGTGTGGGGGGTGGTTAAGTTAGCTTTAAATTTAGCTGTCTCCCAGACCGCTAAGGAGTTCGCTACTGCGCAGAGCGGCGTTCCGATGTCGCGTATGCATCGTTTTGGTAGCCAGATCAAGTTATGGAGTGCAACTGGCGCACAGCACACTCCCTCCAATTCTGTCCACCTTCTTTTTGTGGAGTCTGCATGCCACAGAATGATTTGGGTCAATTGTGCCGCTTTATAATACGCCATCAAGCAAGGTACCAATAGTCCTCCTTTTGTCACTGGTTTTGTCAGTAGACTTCTTGCAATTCGTGGGCGTTTTTTATTCCAAATGAATTGTATGATGTGAGTTTGAAGGGCATGGATCTCTGATTTAATTATCGGTATTGGTAGGGTTTGAAACAGATATAATGGCTTGGGTAACAGGTTCATCTTTACGCTGTTGATCCTGCCAAACCAAGATATCCCGTAACCCGCCCATACCCTGAGATCCTCCTTTAACTTCTTCATCATCTTGGGGAAATTTGCCTTATACAAGGTATTGTAATCCCTGGTGATATATACCCCTAAATATTTGATTGCGGAGGCTTGCCATTGAAAATTAAAGTTAAGTTCTAGTAATTTTTCAGTTGGTTTTGGCAAGTTGATATTGAGCTCCTCTGACTTGGCCTGGTTAATTTTAAACCCGGAGACCATGCTAAAGGTGCCCAGGATCTCAAAGACGTTGGGCAGAGTTGTTAGAGGTTTAGAGATCGTCAGGATCACATCGTCTGCATATAGTGCAGTTTTATGATGCTGTCCCTCTGTTTGAATTCCTGTTATATTTGGGCATAACCTAATATGGGCTGCGAGGGGTTCGATACAAAGGGCAAAAAGTAGCGGGGACAACGGGCAACCCTGACGGGTCCCACTTCTTATATCAAATAATTCCGACGGGAAGCCCTGATGCCTTACCCGCACTGTGGGACCTGAGTAAAGGGCCATTATCGCCTCCAAAATACGATTCCCGAACCCGAACACCCCAAGCATCTGCCGTAGGTAAGACCAGTCGATCCGATCGAATGCCTTCTCGGCATCCAGGCTCAACACCATAGACGGTATGTTTTTCTTTTTCGCCAGATCTATCAAATCTATTATCCGTCTGGTGTTATCTGCTGCCTGTCTGCCTGGGATAAAGCCTACTTGATCCGGATGAATCAGACCCGGAAGGACTCTGCCCACCCTGTTTGCTATTAATTTGGAGAAGATTTTTATATCCGAATTAATCAGGGAGATTGTCCGGTAGCTCTTAAAGTCTGCCGGGTCCTTACCGGGTTTGTGGATCACTGAGACAGACGCCTGGAGCATCTGGGCCGGGAAGGGATCTCCCTCCAGAATCCCGTTAAATAACTTCAGGAGATGGGGAGCTAGTATTTTACTGAACTTTTTATAGTATAAATTGGAGTAGCCGTCAGGGCCTGGGGCCTTGGCTGGTTTAAGGGACTTAATTACCTCTGTTATCTCTTCTAGGGTGAAATCACCCTGTAGTACCTCTCTCTCCACTCTGCCCAGGGTCGGGAGCTGTGCCTCTGATAAGAACTTCTGCAGTGTAACTGCGGTTTTTGGATTGTGGGAGACCTTATCGCCGTCATATAGTGTAGCATAGTATTTTCGGAATGCCTCTACTATCTGTCTTGGATCGGAGGTAAGGTCACCCTGTTGTGTTCTAATTTTCTCTATCCTAAAATTTGGGAGCTTGTTTCGGAGCTTATTGGCTAGCAAGGTATCTGGCTTGTTGGCTTTTTCATAGAATCTGCGTTTGGACCAAGTCAACTCCTTCTCGGCTTGGGAGGATAACACCAAATTGAGGGCCGCCTTAGTATCTATTAATTCTTGCCACGTGTTCTGGTTTTTGTCCGCGGAATGCTGTGCAGCGAGGCGTGTTAGTTTCGTCTGCAGCTCTTTTATTTTAGTCTCTTTCTCCCGCTTCCGCTTACCAGCTATATTCATAAGGAAACCCCTGAGAGTAGCCTTATGGGCTTCCCAGAGCGTGGCCTGCAACTGTACACTTCCTATATTTTCGCTAAAGAATTCTTTTATCCGGTCTCGTACCGCTTTTTCTGTAGCGGGGGCCTTGAGAAGAAGCTCATTAAGCTTCCAGTTTGCTCCGGGTCTGTCAAGCCCTACTATCGTGCACCTCAGCTCAATAGGCGCGTGGTCGGACCATGAGATCTCATGTATCTCTGTATGGCCTACCACTGGAACCACTCTACTTGACACTAGGAAGTAGTCTATTCGGCTGTATCTGTTGTGGGGGTTTGAATAGAACGTGTAATCTCGAGTCATTGGGTGTTGTTCCCTCCATACGTCTGTCAGCTGACAATCCTGGAGGCCATTGCGTATGGTTAGTAAGTCCTGTTTTTGGGCTGTGTTAGTTTGCGTGCATCTGTCCAAGTCAGGGTTTAATGTGCGATTTAAGTCGCCCGCAAGAAAGATTGATCCTTTAGCTATTTTGTGTAGTTTAGTAAATAGGTGTTCGAAAAATACAGGGTTTGGTTCACAGGGTGCGTACACTGACACTAATGTAACCATTTGATTTTGTAGTGTGCCCGTCAAGATTAGAAATCTACCCTGCGGGTCAGCATATTGTTTGTCAATGGTCAGGGCAATCCTATTATGCAAGACTATTGCCACGCCTCTCTTCTTGACATCTGCAGATGCTAAATAGATTGTTCTGTAGCTCTTATCTAAGAATTTAGGGTGGTTTTGGCAGGAGAAGTGTGTCTCTTGCAAAAAAATTATATCCGCTTTTCTACGGTTATATTCCCTGAAGGCGATTCTTCGTTTAGTGGGACTATTGAACCCCTTTACATTATGTGAGATCATAGTATGAATGTATTTTTAATAATATTGTACAGTGAGCAGGGGGTCTCTGAGCCACAAATCAATGCGGTTCAGCTCAGGGGACCCCCTGCTCCCGCACAGTATTATTAAAATACATTACTGCTGCTCCATTACGATAGCGGGATAGCCACTAAGGCAATGAAGGGGTTAAGGCATAAAAGCATGTTTATTGGGGACAATTGCCCCCCAATAAACATTGCAGTACACAACATACAATACAGTAATGGGCAAAATTACTATTATCCACAAATGGATAATAGAGCAGTTGTCCATTTAAAATACATAAATAACAATAAATACATTAAATACATATAGCACTCACCCATGTCCGGCTGCCACGATGAAGGCCATCCTCATCTTCATCACCGTCCATGCCCCCTCCGATGCTGCAAAACAGACACAAAAATGAAAACAGCCAATGAATTGTCCCCTAACCCCATAATTATCATAGCGGTTATTAACCGCTACAGTCATTAAGGGGTTTACCCACACTCACCCACCACTCGGGATGCCTACATACCCTCCCACACTAACCCCCCACCCCGTGAGGCCTAACCACCCTCACCCACTACCCACAAGGGAGGCCTACCCACATACCCTTGGGGCCAATACCCCCTCCCCGCACCCCCAGTACCCACAATAAACACAATATACTGTCCCATAATAAACATCATTCAATGTATTAAATACATTACCCACCCCCTATGCCCCCCCCCCCATAGATACATGATTTATCCTTTTACATACAGGGTTCATAACACAGCCCAACGCGAGTCCCCGGCAGGCCGGGGCACCTGACAGACCTACAGGGTACCAGCAGCTCATTTCAAACAGGTTCTGGAGGCCTGTTGGTGGGTCCCGCCAAGCGCCATGGCCCCCAGGTGGTCTCCTTGGGTCCCCACGCTAGGCCCGCGGATGTCTGGGAAACCCTAGTTAGACCCACAGGTGCCTGCGGGGCCTCGGGTGGTTCCCACGGTGGTCTGGGGAACTCACGAGTGCTCACTATGGGTCCGCGGTGCCCCCACGGATGTGGGACCACCGCTTCATCCCCGCACCTATGGGTCCGCGGTGCCCCCACAGATGTGAGGCCACCGCTTCATCCACGCAGACTACAGGTCCGCGGTGCCCCCACAGATGTGAGGCCACCGCTTCATCCCCGCATTTGTCACCCGTGGAACCACCAGCCTGATACCCGTGAGATACCCGAGGAGACCGCAGGTGGTCTCCAGAGGTCTCACGCAGAACAAAGAAACCAACCCTGAATGTAAAAAAATAAACCTGGCCTATACATTCAATACATACACCTCCCCCCAACACCTACAGTACAATAATGTGCAAAATAACTATTATCCAGATAGGGATAATAGATTACTTGCCCATTATTAAACACATTAACTAACATTTTAAAATAAATAAAGTACGACTGACCATATCAATAAGAAGCCCCCGTCGCCAGCAACATCCTTGTCTTTCGTTGCCCACAAAATACATAGCCAATACAAAGCCAATACATTGCAATTACATTAAAATATCAATTAACCCCTTAAACACCTTATCGGATAATAACCGCAAAGGTAATTAAGGGGTAAGCCACACTGGCCCGATACCCACCCTTCACCCATTCTTTTGTACAGTGGCTTCATCATGCAACTATATATATATATATATATACATATATATATATATATATATACGCACATGATGAACCAATACACAAATAAATGTAGAAGGGTTATCAAAAACATGCTGCACTACAAATACCACTTCTCCATACAGACACACTACTATAAAATCATTTTCCTTTAATAATCCAATCTGATCTTCCAATCAAAATCCTCAAATTCCAATCAAAAGACCCAAATGCCACTGAAAACATCGCGTTTACATTGTATACATGATGCATACAATATATGCACCATATACATTCTGCAAATGAATGTTAACAATAACATATTCCAAACAAGATACCAATACATACAAACAAGTATAGTATTTAAACCAATCCAGTAACCATACGTCAATTAGCATTAATTAATTAAATCCCAAAACAATTTACATTCCATCCCTAACAATTGAACAATTAACTAATTAAAGCTTTTAACAGAATAAGTTATCCTTTGACAAAATTTAAGTACCAACAAGAATACAATATACAAAAG
The DNA here is from genome assembly GCF_040206685.1 of Ascaphus truei. NCBI lineage: Eukaryota > Metazoa > Chordata > Amphibia > Anura > Ascaphidae > Ascaphus > Ascaphus truei. The sequence continues at coordinate 394,125,981 of NC_134485.1, forward strand.
CTAGCCTCACCCTGGCCGAAAGTATACCATACAATAGCAAAAATTACATCTATCTAATTTTAAAATACATGACACACACATTTATGCATAGCAGCATAGCCAAAATAAATTAAAACACAGCAATTCACGCTTTTAAAACAATATAATTTCTTACCCTGTATGTATATATCGATCTAGACATACATACATACATACATACAGTGTCAAGAAATGATATACCAAAATTAAATAAATACACATGTAAAAAAGCTTTAAAAAAAAAACAAGTTAAAAGAAATATATTTCTTTAGTTCACTTACCATTACTTGACCTACTCACCGACTCCCGTTGAACAGCTTACTCTCGAACCAATCCACGCACAGGAACCCATAAAATAATAAACCATAAAATAATAAACATTAAAATAAAAAACCAAAACAATCCACGGGTCTTCTATTTGTAATCCATCTTCATCTGTATTCTTCTTTCTTCTATCTGCGGCTCTCTTCCGGGTCTTAACGTCTCCTACGGCCACGCCCTGGCCTTCTTCTTCTTTAGGAGGTCCTTCCTCCTCGGCGTCTGCCTTCAAAATGAGACGACATAGGCTTTTAAAGGCCTATAACGTCACATTTTCGTCATGGTTCCCACGGCCCTGATTGGGCCGTGAAAAACATGTGTTTTGGCCGATAAAGTTTTTTTTGATGACGTCACTTAAAGGCAATGAAAGCACAGCCAATCAGAATGGCTTTGCTTCAATTGCCTTTAAGATGACGTCATAAAAAGAAACATGGCCGGCCTCACATGGTACGGTAGCCAATCAGAGCGTGTGAAGTCTATCCCTACTCTGATTGGCTCTAGTACCATGTGACAGGTTTTCAATGACGTCCCATCCGTTCTCCCTCAAGCCTCTGTCACATGGTATACTAGAGCCAATCAGAGTTGGAATGGAGTTCCCACGCTCTGATTGGCTACCGTGCCATGTGAGGCCGGCCATGTTTCTTTTCATGACGTCATCTTAAAGGCAATTGAAGCAAAGCCATTCTGATTGGCTGTGCTTTCATTGCCTTTAAGTGACGTCATCAAAAAAAAATTCTCGGCCAAAACACATGGTTTTCACGGCCCAATCAGGGCCGTGGGAACCATGATGAAAATGTGACGTCATAGGCCTTTAAAAGCCTATGTCGTCTCATTTTCCAGCTTGACGCCGTGGGGAGAGGACCTCCCCTCAGAAGAAGATGGACCTGCGTCACAGAAGAAGAAGGCAGAAGACCCCGAAGACCCCGCAGACGGTGAAGAAGACCCCGAAAAGAAGACCACAGACGTTATGGATTATAAAGACAAGAAAGAAGACACCACATTGGATTACAAAGGTTTATTATTTTATGGGTTGCTGGTTCCTGTCTTTGGATGTGTTGCAGACGTAGCGGTTTTCCCTCAAGTCGGTCATTGATCATCTAATGGTAAGTAAAGTCAAGAAATGTTTTCTATTTAATTTGTAATGTTGTTTTTTGTTTTTTTCTCACAAGTCGGATTAATTTTTTTAATGTTCTATTCATGCCCATGTATGTATATATATCCCTCTTGAGCTATATACATACATGTTTATTAAAGGGTTCTTTTTCAAATGTTTAGTGTATTTTTTCATGTCTTCTACAAGTCTTTTCCCTGTTTGCATACTATTTTGTATGTGCAGTGTAATGTAGAATTACTTCTTTCATTTCAGATGATTATGATTGCATGGGTATATGTTGGGACCCTGCCTTAATGGTTTAATGTGGCTTATTGTGTGCATTTAGATTGTTTATGATCCTGATAGTTAGGAATAAATTTGTTTTTGAACTGGTTTTGTGTTTGTCTAGCAATCTGGAATAGGGGTTTTTGTTTAGATTTGCTTGTATTGTATGTCTTTATTTATTTACTTGTAATGTATTTTGGATGGCATTAATTGTGTGTTGTTTATTTATTATTGTCGACTTGATATGTTTATATAGAATGTTTACTTTCAAGCGTTTATTTGTTTTGGAGCATTGATTGCAATTGTGTACATGATATATATATTATTTGCTTCATGTATACATTGTTCAATAGTAAGTTTTATACCAATTTACTCTTTACTGCTTTGGATAGGTGCTTGCTTCATTCTCTTATGAGATGTGTTTTTATTTTCATTTGGCTTTGTTTTTAATTTAGCAGTGATGTTGTCAATTGCAGATCGGATGTTTTAAATAGCTACATGCATATCCTTTCTCATTACTTTGTAATTTGCTTTATCATACTTATATTGTTCATACTTTTATTAAGATATATGTAAAATAATATATATATAAAATAATATATATACTGCTGCGGCCAAGTTTATTCGAGCATTTGCCCGTTCTTGGCCGCAGCAGTAGCCTGGCGCGCGCCCGAGTGTGACGGGCACGCGCCGAAGCAGCGGAAGAGCGCCCTCCGATCGGGGCGCTCTCCCTACCGCTACCGGGTCCGCCGGGTCCCCCGGAACCCCCTGCCGCCATCCCGCAGATCGCGGGACACCAGGGATCCCTCGGGGAGCCCTGGACGCGCGTGCAGGGGGCGCAGGCTCCCGAAGACGCGTGACCGTGCGTCTATGACGCGCGGCACGCCGAGGGGCAGCCACAAGCAAGCCGGGAAATATCCCGGCTTGCGGTACCGGCCACACTTTAATAAAGTGTGTCGGTAGTGTATATATGTAAAAAATATATATATATATATATATATATATATATTGTGGTTAGCAGGGATGGGTGCAATGTGTAATCGCCCCCACAGTGGTTGTCTATGGGTTGCGGGTGGGTCGCTTGCGGGCTTAACCCCTTCATGAATGTTGTTGTATTAACCACTATGGTAATGAAGGGGTTAAGTTGACCCGCAACACCCCCGTTAACCATAAACACCCCCCCAAATTCCAAATACCCCCTTAATCCACTGCCGCTCCCCACGGAAAGCATGGTAATGGATGGTTAACCCCTTCATTGCCTTAGCAGTTGGCCGCTAGGGTAATGAATTGGGCTGTTAATGCATTATTCCTGCTTCGGATGCATGGGGGGGATTTCGGTGCTGATATTCATGGGTATCAGCTCTGGACCCCCCTGCATCAATCCGAGCCAGGAAAAGGGCCTGCTTTTTTTTATATGTCCCCTATCGCCGCTCAGCTCCAGCTTTTTGCCAACTTTTGTTGACGGAGCGATTTGGAGAAAATCTCTCCATTTTATAGCCGCGATCAGCGCTGAGATGCTGATCGGGGCTACTTGAATACGGCGGGTTTTAAAACTGGCAAGATATTGCTTCTCGCCACCCGCGCGGCGAGTTTTTTTTCCAAGAAACAAAAACTGGCGGATTTTCCTCATCTCGTCAGTTTTTCGCCATTTACTAAATTGCTGTAGGCATATTTGCAAAAAAAGTGGCGAGATACTGTAGGGCTTCTAGCAGCTCTCTGCATAGGCCCCTACATCTTTTATTTATATTCTACTCACAATACAGTATCACACTACTTGTTTTCTTCTGTGTTCCTTTCCTATTACCATTGCATGAGAGTGCGCATTTGAGGTACCCCCCCTTTTTGCTACATCTGTATGTTGCCACATGTATAGAATAAAATAAAATGTAAAAAGAATTAGTACAGTACTAGAGTTATTGATTGATTCTGTATTGACACTACTTAAATTACAGAAACTTTATAATTTATTACAATTGGGATTTTGACATTTAACTATTTAAACTGCGTATTTTTTTTTCAATTTATCACAATTGTGTGCTTAAGTGATTTCCTACTGTCCATTTTCTTCTGTAATTTTGTCAATTAATTGAAATAATTACTTACTTTAACTTCTATATTTTCATGGTTAATATATCCCTATAATTTGTCTTATGAAGTTATGTGATATTTTTTTATATAGAATTATATATTATTGAATAATCACTGTACAGTATGTAGAAAATGCAACATTTACAGGAAATACGTTCAATAACGTCAAGTAATTATTTCTAAAATAATATTCTGTTTCTTTTCAATACTTACTTGCATGTTTTACAGATAGAATAAAAATGTAGGAAATGTGTTAAATCTGTGGAATGTTACGATGTAATGTCACATTATCACAAACGTAACAATTTCTAATAATTATGGCAACTAGTCATACAAATTCCACTACAAAACAAATACTCAGCACTACAGTATGTGTGATGACATTTGAGAAATAGAAAAATAGTTTACAATTTCACAATTATTTCTCTTTTTATTATGTTAACATTTACTGCAAAATTATCATTCATGGAAATAATTAATATAATGTATCTTGATTGTCTGTGAATGCCCTAATTAAGGACTCATTATCATATTTTAAATTGTGATTTTAAGCGGTAGGCCAGTTCATTTCATTTAAAGGATGAAAAAGGTCAAATTGTAAACAAATTAACACAATTCACTGAGTATAGAAAACATTAGAATTCTAATACTTAATTTTCATTGTAATGCTCTTAATGAGGATATAAAGTGTCAACCCACTTCATAGCTAAAAATGTGCAATCATAATATTACAACATACTAATGACAATTTACAGTACTACAATCTGCATGGTGCTATACAAATGTTTCTCTTAATTACACCCTTTTTTTAGTATCCCAAATGTGACCTTTCTTTAGTACTCTTATCCAATTCAGTATTCGGTAGGGAACAACACTCTCTTAGGCCATAAACTTCTAATTTATATTCCACTCACTGTATTCAGCACTTCAGTACTATCTAGCAATGTGACAAGCAGGGATTATGTGCATTCACTAGAGAGCCCACATTCTTGAAAATACATACTAACATACTTTTTTAATTTCAGCCCAAGGGAACCCCTGCTTCCTGAGTTACAGGCCCCGTGATGGCGTGTTGGTATCTCTTGTGCCTTTAAATGTCCCGGGCACGTGACACGGGAGGTTTAATCATGCAGGAAGCAAACGGCCCCACATACCAGAGCCTGTAACTCCGGAATCAGGGGGTTCCCGGGGCTGAAATTAATGCTATTCAGATCCGAGACCCCCTGCTGCAATACTATGTCATTAAAATAAAAGCAGCTTCATTACCTTGGCGGCTAGTCATTAAGGTAATGAAAGGGTTAAACCAAAGTACCTAGTTTGTTAGGGGTATAGAGGGTTGGTGAAGGGGGTTTATGCCCCAGGGTGGGAGGTTATGCCTACCGAGAGGTTCACGTGAGAGGTTAACCCTTTGTAACGTACATGTTCACCACAAACCGGGACCAGACCACAGGGCTGAGCTGGGGATGCATATACACCAACCTTGAACCACGGAGTCAGTGGTCAGACGTAGTCGGGTCAGGGTTGGAGAAGTCAGGGTAATCCGTAGGCAATCCAGGGTCAGGGCTGGAGAAGGCAGGGTTCACAATATCCAAGTTGGGGTTCGGCAACAGGAAGACAGGTGCGTAGCACTTCAGAGCAGAAGCTGCCATGTAGAACTGGCTTCTGCATGAAGAGCGGGAGCGGCCCATGATGCAGGCCTCTGCATGGGGAGAATGCAGACTGGCCAGGAACACCGAAGGTTAGCACTGGGGATCCAGCGCTTCAGCACAGGAACCAGGAAGCAGGCCTTTGCAAGGAGGATATGCAGCAGGCTACAGGAACCAGGAAGCAGGCCTCTGCAAGGAGGATATGCAGCAGGTCACTGGAACAAGGCAAGGCTAAGGCAGGAGTGTTTGTGGCAAACAGTTATGTCCAAGTGAATCTTGGTTTATGCTTAGCAATGAGGGAAAGGGAGAGTCCAGCATAAGAAGGGCAGGGAGCCAATCAAAGGACGGGGATGTGAGGTCATTCCTCCAATGACAGAGCACAGAGACAGAGCTGCAGTGATTGCAAGCACAGGTGATACTGTTTGTCTAGAAACTGCATAGTTCTGTAAGGAATGGGATTCAGCCAAACCCAGGAGCAGATTCCTTACAGTACCACCCCTTCAGGCGAGATGTTTTGTGTACAGTATGTTTCACTGCAGTGAAAATGTTTGCTACATCTGTAGATAAAAAGTTGAGTAGCCATAGGGCCTATTCACTAAGCATCGGTAAATTAATTGCAACATAGAACATGTTGGCATGTTCCTACCAAACGGTATGACATTTGTGTAAAACGGTATTTACTACAGTAAATAGTATTTCTTTTTACTGTTTTTTACAAAAATAACATACCACACTAATTTGTATTTGCTTAAAGAGTGAAATGAAAGTTCGATGTCTCTCCTGCAGTCTGGAAGAGCATTGCAGAGAAGCTGCGTCTCTCTGCACAGCTCTTAAAGGCGAATGCTCTGTTAATATATATTTTTTGTAGATAGAATTGAAGCAGGGGGTCTTCAGAGCTGAACCACATTAATTTCAGGTTCGGGGATCAGCTTCCCAAAGTATTGGGTACTTGTATGACCTGCAAGTTTAATTGTCCCGCGTCATTGCCCACGTGATTGGGACATTTAAACTTGCAGGAGATACTGGCACCTCATACTAGGGCCTGTACCTCGGGAAGCAGGGGGTCCCTGACCTGAAAGTAATCCAGTTCAGCTCCAGAGACCTCAGGCTTCAATCCTATGTAGTAAAAATTAAAGAAAACCAATTTGATGCAACTCATGGTTCCGATCTCGCCACCATTTAGGTGATGATAAAAGAAAACCATTTGCATCTCAGAGCTTTGTGAATAGTAGTTACTGACAAAATAATGCGAGTTTTTGCATTTTTGGACTTACTGCACGGTTTGTCATAGCATGAGTGCTAGCGATCATTAAAAATCCATTTACAAGCGATTTTGCCATGTTATCGAAGCTTTGTGAATAGCTACAAATGCAAAATCTCTTGTAAATTGCAAGTCATGTATCGAACTTTAGTGAATAGGCTCCATATTTGTACAATAATAAGAGAAAACAGTCCCATATTATGTATGCAGCAGGCAATTTATAATTACATTACTTTCTCTCTCTTTCTTTCTCTCTCTCTCTTTCTCTCTCTCTCTCTCATTTTGGAGTTTTTGCCCATCTCTTGCAGTTAGGTGTCTTCCAGTCAGGTGTATGCTTAGTAAATATGACTCGGTATATATTTTCCCTGGTTCTTGGCAATGCTAGAACAGATATGATAAGATGAGATGGGTAAATGTGTCAAAATTCGGTCCACAAATATTCGAATGCACAGATGGTGTACATAAATTTAAGTTAATGTATGCACATCCACAAGAGGCCACCATTCACACATTCATTTCGATATGGTGAAGAAAAAAACGAAGCACTGGTTCCGCTATTAGCTTTAAATAAACACAGAGGTGCGTTCCCACAATAAAATATTTAATGGCTCAAAAAGAACAAAAATACAGGACACCTACGCGTTTCAGGCTGATAGCCCTTTATCAAATATTGCTGTGTGTGCAAGTTGCACAGATACATCATTTTTTATCATTTATCAAGGGCTATCAGCCTGAAACGCGTAGGTGTCCTGTATTTTTGTTCTTTTTGATCCATTAAATATTTTATTGTGGGAACGCACCTCTGTGTTTATTTAAAGCTAATAGCGGAACCAGTGCTTCGTTTTTTTCTTCACCATATCTTCCTATCATCTGAACGGAGGCACGGCATACCCCAGGCAAAGTGGATCTCAAGGCTCCTCATATCATGTGAGTTAATACCTCAGTGAGTCCTTTTCCACTCTCCTTTTTCCCTAAGCGGCTGCAAGGATTTTTGTGTTACATACCCCTTGTTATCACCATGATGTTGTTTTAATGCTGGACACCGGCAGGTGTATATTGTCCTTACTTCAGTGCATGTGGGACTCTATTTTCCAGTTACACGTCTATCAATAGGTGTATGGGAGTATTGTTATATCATAGCCTCAGTTATTGCCTTCTTTGGAGGGGTACTCCGCTTTAAACTTTAGCTATCATCACAATATTTGTTGCAATATTTGTTTTTGAGCACCATGCAACCTTGTTAACCACACATTCATTTCGACCTGGAATTTAATGCGTCCAGAGGTTCCTGACCCCAAAATTTGGGGTTTTGGGAGAAACTGGGGAGAGAGAAAACAATATTTTTATCAGAAACTTCAGTGTGGATGGCAGTGTCAGTATTGCAATTCAGTGTTGTAAAGGTGTGTTTACCTAAGTTTGTAAGGCCTAACTTAGTTCTCTTTCTCAAAATTTAATTCAGTATATTTAAGGTTTTTATAATATCGGCTGGTGGATAATACATACATTTTAGTGGCTTCAATGTATGCAGTTATACGTTATAGCTATTTTACAGTATAACACATTTACTGTATACCACAGAGCTTTATGAAAGTACATAGATTTGTCAAGGTTCTAATCCATAGGTTCCTATATTGACATGTTCTAATTGCAGTTGGTAATTTAAAAAGGAGGTGTTTGTCTATAAGTCATGATTGGCTCTAGCGTTCACACTTTCTAAGAATTGACACAAGGAATTACAAAGTCTAAAATAATTACAATAGCTGTAAAGATTCTGAGATTTGAGAAAGTGGTTCGATGAAGCAAAGTGAGAGACAAAATTAGTGTAATAAACATTGGATGACACACTGCAAGTACTGAAATACATTGGACAGAATGCTATTAAACATTACTGAACATTTCAGGTCTTTGAAAATGTAATGACTTTTACTTTGATTAAGACAATATATCTTTGAATTAGACATGTACTATAGTGCAAGATTTAAGATAATACAATAATATTATATAGGTACAAAATTACCAAATAACTATATGCAAGTCCAGATAATGGAACATGTTATTAACTAAAGATTCAAACAATTAAAATAGATGCTGTTCAGAATACAGTAGCTTTAATCCCAATTTACACCAGTACTTTGCATGTACATGTAGCCCTCAGACACCCCCCCCCCCCCGGTCACAGATCGGAACCCCTAGGGTGTACTAAGGTCTGGCTACATATGTCTAGGTGGTGCATACCTGTTTGCAACAGGAGGGCCTGAGTCTCCCGCGATGGTGTGGGGGAGTACAGAACAAGGTTTCTGGGGTTCTTGCCTTCATCTGATCTCAATGGTGCAACGCCTCCATCTCTGTGAAGCCCCAGGGATATGGGGTGGAACCCTTACAGAGAATTCCCACTCGGGGACGAGAGATTCCAGTCTCAGTCTTTGGTAAAAGTAGCAGCAGCTCTCTTTATTGTTCACAGCAGCACACAGCAATCCCAGCAACACGCTGGCCTCAGGTACAGGGTCTTCTCTCCCAGCTCCAGACTGCACACCCTCAGGATGGTCTGTGGGTGTTCACTGTATCCCTGCCACCACCCCAAGCCATGAGTGCTCAGGGTGGGGCTAGCTCTTCCCTCAACCCCTAGGCAGGGTTAGAGGCATTGGTCCATCGTAGCTCTATCAGCTCTACTCAGGGCCTGCCTGATCTCCTCCAACTGTATCACACTGACAGGAACTCTCTCACTCTCAGAACTGACACAGACTGACACACACTAAATAGACTGTGCACTGCCCTTTATGACTTTGGCAGGCCCCTCCCTTAAGTCTCTTGCCTTAGACACAGAGTCAGGTGGCCTACCTCCACCACTCAGGGCAGGGCTTGAAGTGGGGGAAACCCATGATAACTACTGGCAGCCTGCCCTTAGCAGGGCTTATACCAGTAGGAGGATAGATGTATAGCCCTATTTCTTACCAGGGCTACATACAGTATGTATATGTTTATTTTGTATAGCACCAGTGTATATAGTGTTTTAAAGAAATAAAAAGACAATACAAAACATGGAATGCAATACAATACAATAAGTGCAACAGACAAAATCAGACAATAAAAAAGGAAATCCCCACCCCTTAGAGCTTAGAATCTAAGTGGTGTGTTGGGAGACTTACAGAGACAGGAAATGTGGACGTAAGTGCAGTAGATTACATTACTTGGCCACAATGGTTGGTAGGAGTGACTGTGGTTGAAATGCTTCATTTAAGAGGTGTGTTTTTTAGGTTTGAATCAAAGGCATGGTTGGTCAACTCCTGAAACCTGTTAATGGAAAAGAGTTTCACCGCCTACAATAATGAAAGCATACATTCTCTCCATGTTTATAAGGAATTAAAAATAATCCATATGCTGCAGAAACTATGCATGTGAATTATTGAAAATAAATAGGTGTCCTTGTTTCCACACATTTCTCACCGGAATTATTTAATGATTTGTAAGTATTTATGAATGATGACAATGGGGCCTTTTCTAGTAGCTCCGATTTTGTCATGGCCAAACTGATTGGTGTGGCATGTTCAGAAGTCACAGAATGAAATGTGACCAAAAAAAAAGTATTCAATATTGGAAGCCGCATTTTAAAAAAAAATGCCAAAACATGAGGTTTAATAGCTAAATCACACAGATTGTTCTTTTGTTTTGTTTTAAAGTGGAGTGAACATAATCTCGCGAGACTACGAATCAATCCCACTATATACTGTATAGCATCCATTTAAGACATATGCCAGTGCTGTGTGGAGTCAGGGAGAGACAGACTGGGCTTGGTGATTGGAGGTATTTGTGAGTAGTGTTTATTTAAATCGATGTGTGCGTGAGTAGTCTTCTGTTCTTCTATAAAAAATGTTGGTTTTGTTACTGTAAATGTTTTGTAGTGTGACTACATTTTTCTTTATTTTTTTTCCATTACAGGGTTTTGCGTGTGTTTGGGGGAGTGATTGTATGTAAAGTAAATCCATGTCATCGCACTCTCTTGGCAACCTCAAAGGAGGAGGTGAGTCCTGTCGCCGAAAATAATACTCATTAGAAGATTAAATAAACAAACAAAAAAACAAGAAAATCAAAGGATGGTGGCATACAACCAAAGGAGTGAAGAGAGAATGGACATAGAATAGTACTGTGTATGACAGTTCAGGACTCAGTTGTGTAGAGAACCTTCAACAGTTATACTCACAAACATATGAGATATAAAGGCATATCCAAAACTGTGGCAAAGATGTAGTAGAACGTGGGTGGATATACTATACACTCGGTTCAGCAGGACCCAGGAGAAAGAATAAAGAATAAAGACCAGGATAGTGCAGATGGTACTTTTAAAATAGTAAATTTATCCCTCGTACTTTTCAATGAGGGATTAGAAATAAACACAATCTGTGGAATGGATTTAGGTTAATCCCGCCTGGGGTTATTTTATAGCCATAACCGAGCTACTGTACATAGAGGGATTTTAACGAATCCGCACGGATTGAAGTTAAAACAATCCATCTATGGGGTCTATTCACTAAACTTTGATAAGTTGATTTCATTACTTATCTGGTTAGCCTGTTCTTAACACATGCTATGAAATTTGTGTAAAAACAGTATTCTCTATAAAAAAAATCGCAATTTTCTATTGTGCGGTAAAATAATGCCAAATCACACTAATTTGTTTTTGCTTGATGAGCAAAATGTCACTCCAGCATACTGGAAGAGATGCATAGAGAGAACTGCCTCTCCCTGCGCAGCTTTTACAGGCGATTGCACAGTTTTCATGTAAATTTTATTAAATGTAATACTTTACATTTTAATAAAACTTACATTTGACAATAAACCCATTGATTGTCACTGAAATAAACCATACCCAAAATATGGGCAAAAATTGCCACAATGGCAATGAATGGGCAACCTAAAAAAACATAAACAAAAATAAAACACATTACATTTAAATAATAACAAACATTTGACAAAAAATGCATTGACTGTCAATGTGTTTATCTATACCGGGGGCATAGATAAACACACTGCCAGTCAATGGGCAACCTAAAAATGTTTGAATAAAATCCAATCAATGTCTTTCTTACAGTACCTTAGCTGGAATGACCACTTCCCCTTCCATGTCCAACTGTGGCACCAACTATTGACCCACGATGCAATGATCTTCAACAGCCTGATGCACAGAAGCCCATTATCCTCAGTGGTGGCAGAGGTGTCTCTGCTAAATTCTTCATTCTTTTCTTCTTATCTTCCTTCTATTCTTCTATCTTCTCTTCTTTTTAATCCAGCAGGTCAGGTCCAGGACAGGAGATGTGGATCCAACAGCTTCCTGGGGTCAACTTAGATGTGACAAGCCTTATATAAGGCATGTGATGTCGCATTTGACTGACAAAGGTTCCACCCAACAATCCGATTGGTGGATATACAATGTGATGTCTTCCATTTTTTTTAATGATGTGATGTCATCTTATAGGGTGACCTAAACACCCACCCTGGGACAACTACAAACTTCACCTACCCCCTCTACAAACAACAAAGAAGTTCCTGCTATTTAACCCCTTCATTACCTTAGCAGTTAGCCACTAAGGTAATGAAGCTGACTGATTTTATTTTTATTATCTAGGATTGAAGCAGGGGGGCTCCAGAGCTGAAATGAATGCAGGTGAGCACCGGAGATCCCCGGCATCAATCCTATGCAGTAAAAATGAAATAAACTCCATGTGACGGAAGGGGGTAACCAGGCTTTATAATAAAGGCCAAGTCTGTTTTCGTTACCCCTGCTCCGTGTATGGGTCTAAGAGATTTAGCTCTTGGGCCCAGTAACATTGTATTATTGCATTGTACTTCCTGTAATAAAACAATATTTTTATGTTTTCTCCTTTTCGGGCATGCAATCAAGCAGGGATTGCTAGTGAATGAGTTTCAAGGTTTTTTGGGGGAGAGGAACCATTGTACGAATGTCCCTAGGAGGTTGGGGTCCAGAGTTACAGGTTTCCCAACAAATGAACCCGGGAATCATGCCTGATTCTCGAATACTTGTAGGCACATTGTCCCGGCAATACTTCCCCTTGAAAACGTAAGCACGACTCACCACTAGGGTGCCCTGCTTCAGCGCCACTCGGAAAGGAGAATGAGGCACATGGATAAATGTGTATCCCTTGAGCTGAGGGAATCCCTGGGTAAAGGGGGAAACCCCAGCTAGTGCTAAGGTGACCCACAAAGAGAATATGGTTTGTGATGCCCAACCATACATAAGGTTGGGGGACTCTGAGAGCTAAACTGAGTTAAAGGGAAAGTGTGTGGGGAAATAAGGCAGAAAAAAATAGAGACATTTTTTTCCTTTTTTGTTTCCTGTACACTAGAGACTCCAAACTTTGGGAGTCTAGGTCTTAGGTGCAGTTTTGGGTGAAAAGCATTGTGTACAGAACTGTGAAATAATGTTTCACTGTGCTATCTGGAAAACACAATACAGGGATGTTCAATCCTGACAGATTTAAAAATGCTACCTGTAAATGGAACGTGCGAGATTCAGAGATTAAGGTTTTAGCTTTCGACAGTTACTGTGTAAAGAACTGTGAAATAATATTTCACTGTGCTGTCTAAAAAACAGAATACCGTGATGTTCAAACCTGACAGATTGAAAGATGCTACAGTACATGTACAGTAAATGGATGTCAGTCTATATACTTAAATTGTGTACTGGAAACCTCCCCCCGCCTCAGTTCTTTTTTCACCTACAGTAGCCCCACTGCTAATAGTTATTTTTTTTCTGTTCGAGCACTGTTTGTTAATCCCAAAAAGAGCTATCTTTATCTGCCTAATTAGATTAATGTAAATGACCAGCGTGTAATATGCATGTGTTTAAACGCAGCAATACCCTCTCACACTTTTTGAGTTTGTTGAGTGAGCAACCTGTAGAGTGACTGACAGAGGCATTAAAAGCATGAGTTTGTTTAGCCCCATAGTCTCTAACATTTCTCTAGATAATTGGATAACTATCAATAACTAGATAACTGTTAAATATCACCAGCTGACTATTGTTACAATTGAAACACCTGCATACCCTGCGCTATTAAAAATGGTATGTACTGTATTATCAACATAACTTTCTATATTATGGAGTACAGAATGTGAAACAAGAAAGAGTCAAATATTAATATTAATACAGCATATTACCTGATTGGCCAAAAAATCCATCCGAGTTCTCTTCTCTTTGTTCGGATACTGCTCTACAAAATTTTCAAAAACACCAACATAAACTGTCATTTGTCAACATGTACAAAGGAAAACAGCATATAAATAAAACTGCATGGATGATACAAATATAAGTTAGTAATAATTACTCTTTGCAAATTAGATGATGGATATTTCTTTCTCTCCTTCCACCATTGGCAGAGATACCTTCACACTGCACTGGAGAAGCTGTTCCTTCTTCTCGCATAACAACAATTTTGTTGTTGAAATCTTTATTAATTTGTTTTGTTTTGATGAAGAAACGAACAATAAGAACTGACATTAATTTGATTAGGATGATGGCTCAGTTTGAACAGAGGTACATTACAGTTACTAATGCCAAAGTGAGAATGTTTCTGTGTAATGCCTCTATCTGCAACAATCCAAGAGGTCCACTTCACTGTTGCATCATAGCAATTAAAGTAGCCAATCCCACGTGATGACGCTGTAACCATATACAAATTGAAAAGGTTTAAAAGTGATGTGTGTACCAAAAATAATAATATACCTGTACAACACTCTCTGTACAGCTCACCCTTAACATTTGCACTTAGCTGATGAAGACTACGAGGCCCTGCGGGCCCAGAATTGTCCCCTCACCTTCTGCAAAGAGATTGCAAGAACTGGTACCTATCGCAAGCACACAAAAAAGGCTACCTGTGAAGACTCGCCGGCTTACCAAGGCAGGGAAGGAGAATAAACTACTCAGGGTAAAACAGCCCAAACTAGAGACCAAGATCTTTGTACTGTAGGGGTTAAGGTCTTTGGGAGACAAATTTTGAGCATCCTGCCACAAGTGAACCTTGTGCCAGTATACACTGTCACTGCTGTATCTGAGGAAACAAGCTTTGCTTGTGCTTGACTGTTGTTTAGCCAGAGTCTTGCCTCGACCTCTGGTTTGGAGCAGTACATTGCAATATTACCCACCTCAGACCAAGAACTGGCCAGTGAGAGCATCACAGAGGTCAGACAGAGGTCCGTCATGATGAAAACAGCTTTTAGGCAGCCTCCTGTGACCGTAATGTGCACACTCTAATGTAGGACTTTTCCCAGTGTGGCTGCAAAGAAGAAGCACAAAAGGCCTTCAGTGAGTTAAAAGCTATGCTCAGTGACGCAATAAAATGACATGGGAACCACCGACTTGGTAGAAGACAGCACGACTTCATCCACTGTTATTTGACAAGTACACTATGTCACCATGACACCTCCACGTCCAAACAGGAAGATTGACAATGTCACCATTGGGAAACCCATGGGCCACAGTACTCCACAGTTTATAAGCGATGAAAATAAATTAGTACCGGAAGTGAGAATCATCCTGTCACAGGGTGAAGCATTGGACCCTTGGCTGTACTTTCAAACATCCAAATAAATTGATTGCAGTAGCACAGCAAAGGGGAGGTACTTCGGTTTGCCCAGCTGCTTTTCAAGCAACATGTTCCGACGATATTTACAAGGCCTGTACTCACAATAGGAACTATGATGGGTCAAGAGGAAAGAGAGTTCCACCACTGAATTTAAGGCGATAAATTATTCCTCTCACACAAAAACAGTACAAACTCTCTAAGGAATCTCCAAAAAAAGTAAACACTGGGACGCTCAGAAGGCTGGAGCTGAAACTGTTGCAAAGCAATGTGCTGTATTGTAATTACCATTATACATTATATTTGAAGTTACTGTTAACAGTATTATTTGTTAAAAAAAGGGAAGTGTTTTATAATAAAGTTTATATATTATTACTATTATGTTTCAAATAGTAAAATAAATATAACTGTTCAATATTTATATGTTATAACTAGAGATGGGCAAACCAGTCGGAATTCGTTCCGTGGATTTCCATCACGGATTTTAGCAAAATCCGTTCCGCACTCAGTGAATCGAAGGCAGATTCCTCAAAGGAAGCTATTTTAGTAGAGTCTAAAGTTTTATATATATATCCCTTCAAATAATTTAGGAAATTACGCGTTTGCTCAAAAATGCGCACACCTTAGGTAGCTGGGAGATATGCTATTGAGAAATACAAAGTATATTTAAATGACTCAAATCCCACAAGGCTTTCAATAAGACCTACACTGAGTTGAAAAATCAAAGGAACTGTGTGAGGAATGGTGTACTGGTGTGAGGCCCAACAGGATTAGAACCCTCAAATTTAGTTATTGGGGGCCTCAGCTCTATCAGTGCTAAACCACATGAAGAAAAGTAGTGCCACTGTCACAACATACTTTAGAGGTCTACAGCTCAAACCTGAAACCCTTCCCCTGGCTTCCTTTAGAAGCAGACCACTTGCAATACCTGGTTTGTCATTGCCAGTTCAATGTTCCTAGTGCAAAAAAAACCTGCAATACCTGGGACATATGCTTTCAACTGGATTAGATACAGGTGAGAGCAATAGAGCTCAAAGTATGCTGTGACAGTGATGCTACTCATCAGATGGAGTAGCACACAATACTAAAGCTACTGCCCAGAATAACAAATGTTGTGGGCTCTAATCCTATTGGGCATGACACCAGTACCTCACAAACTGTCTTAGACTTGTCAACGCAATGTAGTTCTTATGGAAATCATTTTAAGAATTGTGGGATGTGAGTAATTTAAATATAATTTGCATAACTAATTAGCATATCTCCCTGGTATTTCAGATAAGAGTGGGTTGGAGAACATACTCCTTTGCATTTGTTTTTCCCTTGTATTTTCCCAGTAAACTGACAGAACAGTGCATTACTGTATGTGACATTATATTAGTGAAAATGTGACATTACCTAAATAGATAACAGACGTTGGCATCTCTAAGTTTAACGGAGATTCACAAAGCTAATGATAAATCCCATCTCAACACTTCCTAAAATGATTTCTATACTCTAGTACTGAGCAGTGAGCAGCTTAAAAGTATGCTGTGAGAGTGATGTTACCCATCACTGGTTTAGAACACACTGCAGCCCAGAAAAACACAAATTGTTGGTTCTATTCCTGTTGTGCCTGACACCAGTATCTCACAAGCTATCCTACACTTGTAAATTTAATTTAATTCTTACGGAAACCCGTGTGGGATGTGAGACATTTAAATATACAGTACTTTACATATCTCTCAGGTACGCATGAACACCTTTTATGGACCCACTGATGAAAGGAAGTTGCGGATTAAAATTTCAGTGAATATTTTGCACATCTCTAGTTATAACTCTTTGTGGAAAGAGCGATTATTAGGTTACATAATAACATGAAGTGATTATATATTGTTATAGTGCTTATTGCAATCCCTAAATACCAATTAAAAGTGCATGTTAAAGTGTATCTTTGTGTAAAAGGGCACAGGGACAAAGGAGCAATAATTCAACCATTAATTAAATAAATGTCAATGATCAGAACGGTTTACTGATAATTATACACATTTGCAGCAAAGCCCCTCTAAAACGGTAAAGTTTGACATGGACACCCAGGGGCTATGCACATATATATATGTAGCGGACATGTAAAATGGCTACAGTCATCTCTCCTGCTGACAGTAAGGCCTGGTAAGTTGTAGGCATGCCAGCAGTAATTATGGAGGTTTGCCCTCACACCCTGGTGGGGTGCCCTGTGTATGGATGGGAGTAGTCACATGCTCTGACTCCATGGTTAGTGATGTCAGAGGTGTGTCAGCTTCCAGAGTATACATAAGGCACAGCACTGAGCCTAAAGTTAGTTCTGCACAGATCTACGTTCAGCTCTGCCAAGAGGAGGAGTTCTGGCAGGAGCCCAAGTTCAAGTACTAGCCTAAGAGACTGAAAGTTATGTTATAGTAACCATAGAGGAGACTGTGTCCAGGGACCTGGCACAGGGCAGTGATCCCTGCGGGGATAGGGAATCCCTATCTAAGGAGAGATACACCTTTTAAAGGGAGGCACTGACTGCAGAATGAGTGGCTAAGAATATACTGCGAGGGGCAGCTAGCCCACATCACCCCAATAAAGATGTTCTCATTCACGAACCCTCTCGTGTACATGTGTGGAGTGAATGTACAGAGAGGAGCACCACGGAGGAGTTCCTCAACAGGATCATCCCTTTGCGGACGCAGGGACCCTGATGAGGTGGAGGCGCTGCACTGGAACTAGGTGAGACTCAGCACACTACCTCAGCTGCCTGTCTGGACGGGTCCTCCCCACACACCATCATGCGGGAGACTCAGGAGTCCTGTTGCCAACAGGTGCACCACCAGACACTACCACACTGTAATGGGGGCCGGTTAGACCACAGGGGCCAATGTGAGATTGGGTGGGTCAGGCCGGTTCAGAAACACCGTTACATTTGGAGGCGAGCTGCTGAGATCAGATCTGTCATCAGGACAGGCTCTAGCTAGGCACACTGGGAAACATGGAGAGAGTCTGCTGCCACTCTGTGCTGCGTAGGGACGGACCTAGGGGTGGTCAGGGGGCTGACAGGATATTGTCAGTTCGCAGGGACAACCTAGGGGCCTGAAAGGAGTGAGGGGTCCGGAGCCGGGCTATAGCTGACCGAGTCACCTTGAAGCAGTGCTAGTTGGTAGGATGCCAGAAGGGATAGCCTGTAACTTGGTCAGGAATCCTGGAGAGGGTCTGCGCTAGGCTGACCAAGAGAGGTAGACGCCCCAAGTACTGCATGGCAGAGCCAGAGTACCTAGCCCATTCCAGACACTTACCATAGGGAGCACAGACTGGGAGGAAGGAGTCACAGCAGACTGAGGTAGTGCAACATGAGTCCAGCCTAGTTCAGGTACACATGTGGTGGTGCATCTGAGCAACTCTTTATTGTACTGATGTGGAGGCTGCCCCGCAGAGCGGAGTCCCATGTACGATAACTGTTACGAGAGAATGGAGGATCCGCGTGGTGCGGAGAACACAAAATGGCGACCAGAGGCTGATGGGGAGGGCACCCGTGGCGTGCACCCCACTGAAGAGCAAACTGTCGCCGAGTTATCGTTAACCAGTCTGCTCTGGAGCGGAGCGAAGGCCGTGGCTGCCCCGTTTTTATCCTGTCTGGGACACCGAGGGGCCACCCTTGAAGAGTGTGAGGAAATTGTAATAATTGGGGGAGAACCCCGCGAGGAGAGCAAACAAAATGACTTTTTGGGCTTAAAAGCCAACCAAAATGGCGGTTCCTGCTTGCTAGGGAAACCGCATGGGACAGTCACAGAAGAAATGGCTGATGCAGAACTTGCAAAGAGCTGGCCGGGAATGGCACGAACAGCAGAGCCCCGCCCTGATGGGGGGCATGGCGCGAAAGCTATGGCTGCGCCTTCATGGACAGTGACTCACTCGGCCCCTGTGCTGAGTCAACCGCTTAGTCTATGGGACCCTCCCCTGATTTCCACCAGGGGGAGTGACTTTCAACTATGGCCTGTGGGAATGCACCCACTGGGCCCAGGGACTGATATCCAGACGGCGCCACTACAAAAGGTAGTTCCGGCCGCGGAAATGATTTGCAAGAAAGAGGGATATTTTGCACGCAAAGCTGCTGCAAGGAGAAGGCGGGAACTAGCCGCGGGAAAAGAATCCAGCTCTGAGGAGGAAACTGGTGCGAAAACGCAGACCGCGCCCACCAGAACTGAGAGGGGCGCGGCCTTAATTAAGGGGCATGATATTCCCATGTGGGACCCGCCCATAATTGCAACCCCTGGGGGCAGGTTCCAGCTATGTCAGCGGAAGGAGGAGCCGAAGCAGGAAGTGGCTGGCCCAGAAGCTTCTACCGGTCAGTTGCGAGGAACCACTGACCTGGAGAGACCCACACTGAAAGTGGTCCCTACAAAAAGAATGGCCTGCCCCTCCGCTGTGGGAACTATGGTCTCCACTCAGCCCTACTCAGTACCCGGCGGGTTACTAGTAGTAAGGGTGGCTAACACCGAGACGGTGGTCGGGCTCTGCCTACAATGCGGGCTGCCCGGAGGCACGGTCAACACGGCGGCACGTTGCCCACATTGCGGGACACTGTACTTATGGCCTATGCCGACATTTATACCGATACAATCGGCTGACCCCCCGGGGGACCAGGCTAAGCGAACTGCCGAGTCCCCTGGCGCACTGTGGATAGGACGTGCGAGTCCTGGAGAAAGAGGACTGGAGCCGGTCAAGTCGGCTGGGTCGGCCGCAACCGAGACAGTCGGGTCACCTCCTGACCGCACCGAGAAGGGAGAATACTCGGACGAGGATCTCCGTGAACTTGAGAAGGTGACAGCGAGGCCCAGGATAGAACCGGGGAGGACGACACCCCGTGGCACCAGCAGCTGTCAGAAAGACAGGACGTCCCCCGCAGATCGGCGAGCCGAGAGACGGAGTCCCTCCGCCTCAGAACGTGGCGGCGACGGACGAGAGACGCCGACACCCCTGCGGACGGGTAAGAGGAGTCCCTTCACTTACCTTGCCCCAGCAGACGGTGTAGGAGCGGAGAGGCCATGCCAGGCCGCAGGCGCACGTGGAGAGACGGCATCACTTCTGGTGAGGACGACGGCGGAGCTTCCGGATGTCGTCATTGAGGAAGAGATCCCGAATGGGGGTCCAACCCGCGATGACGGTGTTTCCGGTTCCGGGGAGGACATCACTTCCGGTGGCGACAGCGGAACCCCGAGGAAGAATGCAGCGACGCTTCGGCGATCGGGGGAAGATCCCCGATCACCTACAAGGCCCAGGAGTTGGATGGGCGATCCAAGGACTGAGGAGGGTGAGATATCCTCATTGGACCAGTCTACGGACAGCCAGGAACGGGTCGTAACCCCGTGGGGTCCAATTCCTTGCCCATCCACCCAATCCCCCGCCCTAGCTAAAACCCCTGCCCCAATCACATGGTCCCCGGGTTCCCCGCCTAGTTTGGAATCTGTGGACATATCATCAGGGGGAGAAGGGAGACGGACTGGGGAAAGACAGCGCAGTGGCGCTACGGAGAGCGATTCTCGGGGAGGGGGAGAATTGAGAGTGGTTACGACAGCACCCGAGCCAGTGATAAAGGCCCCGGGGTCTTCCAGGTGGTCTCTACCGCGATCGGCACGGTCATCGGGGATATTTTCTATAGACGATGATAGGGAGTCAGGGAGATCAAATAGATTCAGAGAGAACCGTTGGTGGGCCCCACTATTCGAAGGGTACTCCGCCTGGATGGACCGCACTCGGTTCCTCATCCGGCGAGAAGATATAGTGGACTACTGGTGGGCTGTGGGAGAATTCACACTGGAACAGAGGGACAGAGAGTTGCAGGAGCGGTGGCTGCAGATCGAGAATAGGGAAATAGAACCCATGGGTCCTAGCATCCTATCAGACCCCGTGGACCCTGATGAGCCCCTATCATGGGTGTTGCCTGGGAGGGCAGGTAAGGCTGACCTGACTAGGATAAGTAGGGCCGAGAGAACCATAATGGCTCGGTATAAATCTTCCCACGGGTTGGAGAACCCGTATGTCCCTGAGCCTCTCATGGATGAGATAGAGGACAACCGGGATAGGTGGCTTAGGGAGGCCATAGAAATGCACCTAGTGGGAAGAGGGAGTTCCGTGATAGGGAAGAAGGCCGAGGAGCGCATAGAGCACTTAGTGCGGGTATGGGGCATTGGTTGAAACATCTATAAGCACCGGGTGACATATAGGCCTGAGAGGGGACTGCCTAGGCACTATCACGTCACGGTCATAGACATGGCGGTGGGCGGAAGAGAGGTCAAGAAACCTGACCCAAATCACTATTTTTAGGGGGTACTAATACATTACGCGGGTTCGTGGCTGCTGGTCGGGGCGGGCTTGGCGGAATGTACTGTAGTCATTTTTGTTATACACCATGAAGATTTGTATGAAAAGTTAACCAATTATGTGTTGTATTTCAGTGCTTCCTGGAAAAGGGTATACAAATTTAGGTCCCAGCGAGGACGATGGGATTCACCAGGGGGAGAATGTAGCGGACATGTAAAATGGCTACAGTCATCTCTCCTGCTGACAGTAAGGCCTGGTAAGTTGTAGGCATGCCAGCAGTAATTATGGAGGTTTGCCCTCACACCCTGGTGGGGTGCCCTGTGTATGGATGGGAGTAGTCACATGCTCTGACTCCATGGTTAGTGATGTCAGAGGTGTGTCAGCTTCCAGAGTATACATAAGGCACAGCACTGAGCCTAAAGTTAGTTCTGCACAGATCTACGTTCAGCTCTGCCAAGAGGAGGAGTTCTGGCAGGAGCCCAAGTTCAAGTACTAGCCTAAGAGACTGAAAGTTATGTTATAGTAACCATAGAGGAGACTGTGTCCAGGGACCTGGCACAGGGCAGTGATCCCTGCGGGGATAGGGAATCCCTATCTAAGGAGAGATACACCTTTTAAAGGGAGGCACTGACTGCAGAATGAGTGGCTAAGAATATACTGTGAGGGGCAGCTAGCCCACATCACCCCAATAAAGATGTTCTCATTCACGAACCCTCTCGTGTACATGTGTGGAGTGAATGTACAGAGAGGAGCACCACGGAGGAGTTCCTCAACAGGATCATCCCTTTGCGGACGCAGGGACCCTGATGAGGTGGAGGCGCTGCACTGGAACTAGGTGAGACTCAGCACACTACCTCAGCTGCCTGTCTGGACGGGTCCTCCCCACACACCATCATGCGGGAGACTCAGGAGTCCTGTTGCCAACAGGTGCACCACCAGACACTACCACACTGTAATGGGGGCCAGTTAGACCACAGGGGCCAATGTGAGATTGGGTGGGTCAGGCCGGTTCAGAAACACCGTTACATATATATATATACATATATATATATATATCACTTGCTGTGATAAGTCGTTTTAAGAGCGTTAAGTGCTTTAAGAACGTATTATTATTGCACTCAGCGAGATTCACTGAGCTGTGATAACAGGGAGTTTGCGTTCTTAAACGGCCTTTTTTCAAGAAATTTTTCAAAATCCCAAAAAGCTCGTACAATCAGCTAAGTGCGCTGATTTATGACAGTCTGAGCGATTCTCAAAGCTTTGATAACTGATCATAATTTAAAAACGCGCAAGAAAAAGCAAGCCAGCAAGCTAAAGGAGCTGGACTTAGAAAAATGTATTTGTTTACCTTTTTGCAGGCACACCATCCATACAACAGGTAGGCGGCTGTCCCCGGCTGACCCCGCGGGTGTCCCCGGATGATCCCATGGGTGTCCCCGGGTGATCCCCGTGGGAGTCTGGGGGTCCCCGCGGGTGCCCATGGATGTCTGGGTACCAATGGTGTGCCCCTCCCCCAAAAACAATACTTATAAAAAAATACAGAGGGGGTCCCCGGGTGAGCCCCACAGGTGTCTGAGGCCTCGGGTGGTTCCCACGGGGTTTATGGGGCCCTTGGGTGGTCCTTGTGGGTCCGCTGGGACCCCACACCTGTGGGACCCCTAGTTCTTCCCCGCAGGGTTCCCCCGTGGGGCCGCAGGTAGTACCCGTTGTCGTCCGGGGTTCCCCAGGTGGTTACCAGAGGTCCCCGCAGACCTAAGGAACCAACCCTGTATGTAAAAAAATAAACATGGCATATACATTTAAATAAATCAATACCCTCCCCGCCCCCCACCAAACACTTACAGTACAGTAATGGGCAAAATAACTATTATCCAGATATGGATTATAGATTATTTGCCCATTATTAAACCTAACATTACCATGCATAAATAAAGTAAATAAATACAGTTCTATTTACCATAGCAAATATGATGGTCATCCTTCTCTTGAAACAGCAAGGTCCCCCTGTCCTCTGTTGCCAGAAAAATATATTCTAATATCCCCTAACCCCTTAATGACCTTAGTAATTAAGGGGTTAACCCTCACCCACTACCCACCCACAAGGGCTAACCACCGTCCCCTAGCAAGTACCCCCACCCTTCACCCCTTCATTTATACAGTGGCTTCATCATGTGTATACACACACACACACACACACACACACACATATACATATATATATATATATATGTTGGATCAAGATCCTATGGATGAATACCAGAAAGATTTAAAAGCATTTCTTTTGGAGGCACAACATAAAGAGATTATTACAAAATCAGAATTTGAATTCCTTTTCAAAAAATGTCCTAGGACCCCAGTGTTCTATCATACTGTATACCAAAGGTACATAAAGATTTAGAACATCCACCGGGGAGACCTATAGTCTCTTGGGTGGAGTCGATGACGTCCAATATGTCCCAGTATGTAGATTATTTTCTACAGCCCTTGGTGGCCAATTTAAGATCATATATTAGGGACACTTTGCATGTCATTGATTCCATTAGGGGATCCCCTGGAAATCCACATATATATGGGCCACATGTGATGTGGCCTCTCTATATACTTGTATTAATCATAATAAAGGAATAGTAGCAGTGGCACATTTCTTGGAGAAAGAAATTTTATTCAACAACACACAGAGGGATTTTATTCTAAAGTCCATTTTGTTTATTTTAGAACACAATTATTTTTTATTTGAGGGTGAATATTATTTGCAGGTCTGTGGAACGGCCATGGGCACCCGCTTTGCCCTCAGCTATGCAAACCTATACATGGGCCTATGGGAGGATAGGCATGTGTGGGGTGATGCTAGGCTGGGGGAGGGCTTGGTGTTCTATGGCCGTTTCATAGACGATCTTATTTTTATCTGGGATGGGGATCAGGACACTTTCACTAATATTCTTACATCATTTAATGATAATCAAATGGATTTACGGTTTACTTTTGAAATAGACAAGTGTAAAATCAATTTTCTAGATTTAGAACTGATGGTTAACAATGAAAATCAGATTGTTACGAAAACATTCTTCATGAAGGTATCCACCAATGCATATTTGCATCACACCAGCAACCACTATCATAAGTGGTTGGAGAACGTCCCCAGGGGCCAGTTTCTTAGAATCAGGAGAAATTGTTCTCTTGACTCTGATTATCTGGCCCAGGGGGACAATCTGGTAAACAAATTTACAGCTAAAGGATACAATAGACACACAGTCCAG
The DNA here is from genome assembly GCF_040206685.1 of Ascaphus truei. Lineage (NCBI taxonomy): Eukaryota > Metazoa > Chordata > Amphibia > Anura > Ascaphidae > Ascaphus > Ascaphus truei. Next base: position 394,150,856 of record NC_134485.1, read on the forward strand.
GAGACATTTAAACAAGTGGGTAGACTTGATAGACATATGCTGTTGGAAAAATCAAAAACTAACATACTTTCTAGGAAAAAGAAAACAACTGTACAAAATCAGGATCAGATTGGTTCACCCCTCTTTATTACTCAATTCAATTGTGCCTCTCAAAAAATAAGAAACATTCTTAATAAACACTGGGAGATCTTACTTAGTGATCCTATTATAGGAAAGAAATTACCCTCTAAAATACCAATCGTCTTTCAGAAAGCAAGAAATATAAAATCTATGGTAGCACCTAGTAGACTAAAAAAACTCAAGAACAATACTGACGTTATTCCCAGCATAAGTATAAAAGATGGGAATTTTTGTTGTAACCGTCCGAGATCAGAAAAGGGGGGGGCAGGAGAACACAAAATGGATGTGTCTCCCAAAAGAATCCACTATAATGCACTCCTACTTAATTTAAAATTTAACTTTTAATATATTAACATAAAACGTATATTACCTAAAGCGTTGTGTATTGTGCATTAAAAATAAATTAAATTGACAATAACTAGCGTCTGTGTCAGTGAATGTGTGTTGGAGTGATCTCAACCGACAATTGGTAGTAGAAGCTACAGGACACAGAACGCTGCTTAGTCAGGGTATAAACCCCTCTGGGGCACCTATGAGATCAGGTACACAAGTAATGATAAATAAATAAATAGACATGCACACTCAGTGACTGATATGTATCGTAAGGCTACCGCAGTCCTGCTTAGACTTGTAAACCACAGAGCACTTGAAGATGTTAATTATACATGTGTTGCCATGCCTGGACTATGACAGTACTATTGCCTGAGTCCATTGCACATGCGCCTCTAAACGAGTGATTTCGGGAGTTTCCGCGCATGTGCAGTTACATACATTTCGGGCTAGAGTTTACAAGTATTCGCGCATGCGCACAGCACTAATTCTGAGTTGGCCAATTTTATTCTAAGTGCCGATGCATGCGCGCGGGGGGATTCATTTTGGTCCGTTGGATTCTCTGAGTCCACGCGCATGCGCGTTAGACTCAAATTTCGCCGATTTATGCCAGACTGCTTAAAAGCCCTAAAAACACTCGTTTTTACACACTAATACAGCACTTTTGTTACTATATGTGTGGGAATCTACACATATGGTTTATTAAGCATTTGTGTAATTTGAGGGGTGCAGTTTGACAACGGACCAACTGCGCATGTGCAACAGGTGTAAACTTGTTCAATTTGCAATCAAGGTACTGTGTGGGTAAATAAGGGTTCATTCTTCCTCCCCCAAGCAAATTTGTCCCTGAGGAAGCTCCTTTGCTGGAGGGAAACGCGCGTTGGACGCGCCATGTTGTCAGTCTCCTACTTGGAGCTGCTTTTTTGTAGTGTTTTGTAGTCTCCTGGATTTATCTATGTAGATCTGAATTGGGTACTTCACCTACACTCAGTGTGCAAGCACGCCTGCTCTTATATGATTTAACCATTTGGAGTGTGTTGTAGAATGATTCAATGATCAATATGCTGTGAACATTTGCTTCACTATGCTGTGAATCATTCACCCTCCATCACTATACTATCAGTAGCACTTTTATATATATTGGATGGCAACACATGTATAATTAACATCTTCAAGTGCTCTGTGGTTTACAAGTCTAAGCAGGACTGCGGTAGCCTTACGATACATATCAGTCACTGAGTGTGCATGTCTATTTATTTATTTATCATTACTTGTGTACCTGATCTCATAGGTGCCCCAGAGGGGTTTATACCCTGACTAAGCAGCGTTCTGTGTCCTGTAGCTTCTACTACCAATTGTCGGTTGAGATCACTCCAACACACATTCACTGACACAGACGCTAGTTATTGTCAATTTAATTTATTTTTAATGCACAATACACAACGCTTTAGGTAATATATGTTTTATGTTAATATATTAAAAGTTAAATTTTAAATTAAGTAGGAGTGCATTATAGTGGATTCTTTTGGGAGACACATCCATTTTGTGTTCTCCTGCCCCCCCCTTTTCTGATTCACTTTTCAGTTCACAGTTTGCACCCACTTTTTTGGATTACCATTTATTTACTCATTATTTGCCTCAATTAGTGTGGTTTTGTGATCACTCCCTAACCCTAATGTTTTTCTGTACAACCATCCGAGATGCCTGACGTGCAAACATCTGTACAAGTCCAATACCATCAGGTCTCATTCAAATGGATCCATACATCAAGTTAAGGGTCACATTAACTGCTTGTCTACTTTTATCATCTATGCCATTATGTGTCCCTGTGGGAATCAATATATTGGCAGGACCAAACGGTCCCTGGCAACACGATTTTTAGAGCATCGTCGAAATATAATTCATGGATTACAATCACACAGTCTTTCTAGACATTACAATCTCAAACACAATAAAGATCCTTCTTCTTTGAAAGTTATGGGTATTGAAGCCATTAGTTCAACACTTCTAAGTGGAGACAGGCATAAATTTCTTAATTTAAGAGAGACATACTGGATCTATGTTTTAAATACACTCAGTCCAGAAGGACTGAATGATTGTATTGACATCAGCACTGTTGTTTGAATCCTGGGATTATTTGATTTTCCCTCTTTCTTCTTCCCTTTGCCTAGTGGTCTTTGTTACCCATGTGAGATGGGCACGGAGGTCTGGGTTGAACATGCTAGACATGTTCCCTTCGTGTCATTCCATATGGTGATGTGATTTTTTATTTATTAACACTAGACACAATATATTATGTAGTCTTTATTCATGTCACTTCACATATACTGTTCACATAGTATAAAGTATAGGTCACTTTTCTGATACCTTCACAGGGTGGTAATGACAAATTATTATAAATTAGTATACATCACATATTTTATTATAAATACTATACATTCAGATTTAGGTTATTTATATCACTATTTCAATTCACATTATGAGAAGTGAGGTGTCAGTGACTGTATTGCACGGTCTGGTCAGGTCAGAGATTCTTGTTGATCTTGGATACATGTGTTATCTGCTCATGTATCTTTCTTTGGGGTATTTTATGAGACAATCAGTCTCTTTATATACACATATATTGGTTCTCTGAGTGTATTCTTACACTCACATGGAGTACATACATGCACATTTAAGGTTCCCCCTCTCTCTGTGTTCATTTCATATTTGATTGAATATATTATTTTTCATGAACTAATAGATATATCTAATACATGTTGTGTTTATTCTATATTGTATTAACATTTCTATGATTCAAATTGGTATACCTATATATTTTCTTCTTTTTAACTTTTTATTTTATTTGGATTAATTGTTGATTTTGTCTATTTTAGGTTATATTTATATTCATTTTTCCTTTTATTTTATATATTTTTTTATAATTTTCTTTTTATTTTTATATAGATTATAGATCTAGTATTATTATGAAGTCCATTCTCCTCAAGCTAATTATTGATAACATTACAATGGTTTTTTTCACTGTTCACTCAGTTGATTTCAGATATTTATTATATATAGATATTTTATGGTCTGTTTACCTCAGAAATATTTTGACAATTGCAAGCGTAGTAATTTTATGTATTATACATTATTTACATGTTTATTCTGTGTAAGATTAAGATTGTTATGGTTTAAATCTACAGCTGCATATGTTTTTCTGATGTGGGGGTTTCAGATTCATTCTCATTATGCTAATTGTTTACACCTGATTTTTTAATCTATCTTTGCATAGCTAATTGGATGTGTGGGGGTATATATATGTGTCTAGCACACCCATAGTCCATCCCCTGATGAAAACAGTTTAGCTGTTGAAACGCGTAGGGCCAGGTGTGCTGTGGATTCCTGCAGCGTTGATTTATGAGTTCTGCCTGACATTCTCCTGCTTGCCATCTCCGTGCACGGCGTGACGTCATCTGTTTGTTCCGCCGCAAACATTGTCCCCAGTGGGAACCTAAACTATCTGGAGGTGTGTTCCCGGGGAAAGAATACTGTGAGGAGCCTGATGACGTGAGTTCCTGCTGGCAGAGATACACGAGGGCTGTACTGGATGCAGTGGTGTCACGGAGCAGAGTAGCAGAGCAGCAGCGCTTATAGATTCTTTGGAGCATAAGTATTACTCATACAATGCTTTTTTATCTTTTATGTTTGTAAGTTCATTTTATGAGCCTTTTATTGGGAATTAAACCATTTTTTGCACAGTAATGCACTAGGATTGGGTGCTTTTTTCTTTTATTTTCTATGCAGGTGGAGAGGGAGGTCGTTGTGCCCTTTAAAGAAGCAGACTTTTTCCTGTCAGTGCTTTTCTGTTTCTTGCATTTTTTGGACTTCATTTGGACTTCTAAGGATTTGTGACAAAAGTTTGTTATTGGGTCCACAGCACATCTTTTTATAACTATATATGCATTTGGTGAACGTATTGATTGCACAGTTAAATATTATTATTGTCATTTAGGTTTTTTATATATTTATACATTTTCTGATCATTTATTATTATACTATTGCTGTCACACCACACCCAAGCGCAGTCCTTTTCTGTGTGTATACAGTGTATATATATATATATATATATATATATATATATATATATATATATATAGTGACAAACGCCCCTCTTTTGTAGCGCTGATGTCTGTCTGGGTTCTTCCCGACACAGTCTTCTAGGGTTAATTATACAACAAACAGGTTCATGCAAAGTATTACGTTGCTTAACTCAGGCTTCTGACTGCTTTATTTTCATCCAAATAAGGGACTGCAGCTTTATCATGTGCAGGCAGGAGGCACTCAGACATTAACCTTCAGCGGTTTACTCATATCAGTGTTATAGCATTTCACACAGTGTCATTTTTAAGAACCAAACCAAATCAAATAAATAAAATCCTATCCCATTCAGGGATCTAACTACACAGCAGAATCCGCCTCTCTAACTGCTGCTGGGCCAACTAACCTGGTTCCCCAGTTTAAAACAATGCCCTCTCATTTAGGGTCACTAGATAAAGCATACAGTCTTTTGATATGGCAAAAACATGTGTTTGGCTTATCTGTTCGTGGTTGGAGCTCGGTCCCAAGTGTCCAGGCAAATCCTCTGGTACTGTGTTACTTGAAGGGGCCATCCACCCCGAACTGGATGCAGGGGAGCAGCGACACCCCAGCCCCCAGGCTCTAAGAAGAGAGACTGAAATGCAAACCTCTCTGCTCTAAATACCTGTGCTAGTGATTAGGAGAGCAGGTGAGGGAGAACTAGACACATTGTAATCTGTGGTCTGGATTTTCCATCCACCAGCCTGGGTTAATGTGAAGCTGTGGAATGGATCATTTTGCACAATGCCTGCACTTTCTGACCTAAAACGGGGCAGAAAGCTGCATAACATCTTTGGACTATGTCACAATATATATATACATATATATATATAAATATGGGCATGATTAACCAAAATACTAATAAATGGTTAAGGATTACCAAAAAAATACACAAACAAAAACAGCACATTGCATCTCAAAATATTGCAAAAGAAAATAAATCTCATCTCCCAAGAAAACACAGCACCTAGTCAAATAAATATATACCAAATGCCAATCAAACAATTACATTGTACAGTGTGTACAGTACATGATGCAATCTGTGCATCATGTAACACTATGCCAAATCAATGTTCAAAATAAAAGAAACAATTATAAACAAGATACAATGCAATCCAAACAATCATCAAATAAAAACAAAGGAAGAAGTAAACAGAAAAAAATTACCACCAATCAATTAATCCAATCCAAAATCAATTACAATCCAATCCAAATCAATTACACAATTCACTATTCAAATCCTAAAACCAAACCATTCAGAAATAAATGCATGTTCAAAATAACACCATCAGCCAAAATCTAACTACCAAAAATAAGCCACTGTGAGAGAGAGTGTGTGTGCAGGACACCAGAAGTACAACCCGCCCCCAATCACCCAGTCAGTCACCCCCTCACTCAGTCACCCACTCACCCAATCACTCCCTCACCCAGTCATCCCCTCACCCAGTCATACCCTAACCCCCTCACCCAGTCAACCCCTCACCCAGAGACCTCCTCACCCCCTTACCCAGTCACCCAGTCACACCCTCACCCAGTCATCCCCTCACCCAGTCATCCCCTCACCCCCTCACCCAGTCATCCCCTCACCCCCTCACCCAGTCACCCCCTCACCCAGTCACCCCCTTACCCCCTAATCCCCTCATCCCATCTCCCCCTGTCTCTCACCCTCATTCTGTCAACCCCTGTCTCTCACCCTCACTCTGTCACCCCTTGTCTCTCACCCTCACTCTCTGTCACCCCCTGTCTCTCACCCTCACTCTCTGTCACCCCGTCTGTCACCCTCACTCTCTGTCACCCCCTGTCTCTCACACTCTGTCACTCACCCTTACTCTCTGTCACCGGCACTCTCTCACCCGCACTCTCTCACCCACACTCTCTCACCTACAATCTCTCACCCACACTCTCTCACCCACACTCACTCACATCTGTCTCTCACCGTCTGTCACTCACCGTCTGTCTCTCACCGTCTGTCTCTCACCGTTTGTCTCTCACCGTCTGTCTCTCACCCACACTCTCACACACACTCTCACCCACACTCTCTCACCAAAAGAGAGAAATCATAAGGAGGTTCCTTATGTTATGCATGTGGGTATAACATCAGTAACTCTGTCTTCTGGGAATTCCCTTAACATTCTCTATTTTCTTTATTTCCTTTATAGTAGACAAACGCATATACATAATTTTCAGGATGGAGATAGTCCAGTTTGGGAATTGTATGATTCCTCTCTTTTTTGGTATATTTAGGTTACATACACACTATATAATTTTTAAAATGCGTGTTTGACTTTATGAGATCCTTTCCCTTTTCAGGTTAAATGAATGATATGTCTAGTGAAGTTTTGTGTCTCTCTTGTTAGTGTAATCTCTGCAGTTAATAATATAATATCGATGTATGTATTTTGATTGTATTTAATACTGTTTATGTGGATTGATAGTTAAGGTAGTAAAGCTATATAATAAATGTAATTTCAATCTGGTTGTCAAAATTATAATAAGCACTATGTTCATGATGTATGTACTAATATAATGTGGACCGATATCTAAATGTAATTTCAGTCCGGTGGTCAGAAGTATAATAAGCATTAAGACTTATGATGTACATACTAATATAGAGTGATATTGATGGAAATTCATATGTTTAGAGAAATTAATTGTATGGTAACAACACCTCTCTTTGTTGTTGAGATTATTAACCTCCTAATGGCTATGAACAGGTTATGGCTCATTTGGGAATATCATCTAAATGTTTAAAGTAGGGAGCTTTATATAAAGGAGACCCTCTGGGGATTTTACCCCTATCCCCTTAATTAATAAATAAATAAATAATCAAATGTCCAAGAAACTAAAATGTCCGTTAAACAAATTAATGTGTATATATACAAAAGCATCTATTTTATAAATTGTGTGTGGCAGGTCTGTTTAGATCAAATTGAAGCCATACATTCTTTGTCATGATAGCTTTCTATTCAATTTATGTATTTCATGGTGGAATGATGAATAATAACGATCTAATTTAATATTAGGATGTGGAAATGTAAGATAAATCTATAGACGCACAGTATGTATAATTTAATATGTAAATCAATGAATTCAGCAATTAATCAATTTATTGAGGGAGGAGGGTATTTAACCCCATGTGAGGGACAGATAGGGAGATCAACCCCTGATGAAGCCGCAAGGAGAAATGCGTAGGGCGTAGATTATTCAGTGTTTTAGTGGCACACTAGTAGATGGTAGTTATAAGAGCTACAATTTTAAATTTTGGTATACTACCGAACCCGGCATTAGTGGCGCCCCATGTGGGAGTGCGGTGCTAACGCGAGAGCGAGGTGACATCATCACGTCCTGCGGAGGCACCGGAGGAGCACAGAGGGCGAAAGAAGCTGATGCTGAACGCTGGAGAGCTGTGACATTAACACATGCCATGTGTGAGAGCAGATTACAAGGACATTGAGGTCCCACAAGTACCGTGAGTACTGGGAGTACTGAAAGTGCGGTGAGATACCCTAACAGGGCTCACTATAAGAGAACTGCACTAGGTCCCGTTAGCACTGGGAGCATTATAATTGCCGTGAGAGACGTTATCAGAGCTCACGGTTAGTGAACTCTATCTCCATATAATATCATACACCAGGATAACAACAGAGGTGTATAGGAATACCTATATGTGAACAGTGACTGCTATAAGCCCTGCTGGGAATTGGTATACCATATGAGTGTGAGATACTCTAAAATTCTCAACCGTTTTTAAAGAGCTCACAAAGTGGCACCACCTTGAGAAAGGTCCCACTCATGGACCGAAACGTCGGTCTTGTGTCTCTTCTTTCAATACACTTTTTTGATCAATTCTGGAGTGCTGCCTGTTGATTTCGTCTTCAAAAAACGGTATCGTATTGCTTATTCTTCATTATAGGATCTGCACCCTCACCAGTGACTGTTATTACGGATTGCCTATTGTTCCATTGCTATGATATATATATATATATTATATGGGCATGATGAAGCCAATGTACAAATGAATGGGTGAATGGTGGGGGTACATGCCTGGGGAGGGTGGTTAGGCCTCGTGGGTAGGTATTGGGGCAGGGTGGGTTAACCCCTTAATTACTTTTGCAGGTTATTAACCACTAAAGTGATTAAGGGGTTAAGTGACATTAGAATGTAAGAAAGTCAAACCGCGCTCTTGCTTCCTAACAGGATCTCGTAGTGGATCAACTCTTCCCTCTTGCAGCTGATGTGATGTGAAGGCACCCCTCCTCCACAGGTCCCGTGCCTGATGAAGCACAACACTGTGTGAAACGCGTTGCGAAAGCCCTACGGTGCAGCTAGAAGTCAGCCCACAGGTGTACCTACCCCCAGCTGTCCCATCAACAACCAGAGACCCTTCGGCACGCCAGAGTGAGTTTCTCTGGGGAACCGGCATTTGAGGCGGGCTACTATTCACGGGTCCTGCGAGAAGCTGCAACCCGGAAGTAAGAACTATATGGTGCTGAGCCAGGCAGCCCCAGCGCGCGGGTCTACCTTGTAAGCCTCTGCACCATCTCTTTATGCCCAGGACACCACCAGGACTGTTTCCTCTGCACCTGAATACTGGATGTACTTACCCTTATATGTAAGTTTTTATTGGTACTACTACTAACATGTTTTAATTAAATCTTGACCCTCGGTGCGCTTTTGTGTTTCATTCCCTGACATTAGAATGTATTTGCAATGTATTTTTCTGGCAACGGAGGAGGACAGGGATGCTGGTGGATGTCGGATGGCCTTCATATTGCTGTGGTAAGTAGAACTGTATTTTAAAAAAATTATTTATTTTAATTCTGTTTAATGTGTTTAATAATGAACAAATAATCAATTATCCATATCTGGATAATAGTTATTTTCTCCATGAATGTACTGTATGTGTGTTTCGTGGTGCGGGGGTTGGGGGGGGTTGATTTATTTTATTGTAGACCCATGTTTATTTTTTTTACTTACAGAGTTGGGTTCCTTAGGTCTGCAGGGACCTCTGGAGACCACGTGGGGACCCACAGATGCCCACGGGTACCACCTGCAGACCCACCCATGGAGGACACCTGCGTGGAATAACCGGGGCCCCACAACTGTGGGGGCCCCATGGACTTTCAGGGACATCCCAGAAACCCGCTGGCCCACCCGTGGACCCCATTTGGGGCCCATGGTGACCTGCGGGGACCACCTGGAGGCCCACGGTGCCAAGCGGGGGAAGCCCACGGTGCCAGACCCTGTGGGCACCCCCCTCTGGTGCATTGTGGGGCCTGCGGACATCCATCAGGACCACAATGGACTACCTTAGGTGTGGGGTATGAATCTTGTCTGTAAAATAATAAATCATGTTTTTATGGGGGGACACAGGGGTGGGTGGGTTATGTCTTAATGTTTATTAAATATACTAATGTTTATTGTGGGGCTATTCTGTGTAGTCTTTTTATTGTGGGTAGTGGGGTTGGGGGAAGGGGTTATTGTCCCGAAGGGTGGGTGGGTAGGCCTTCCTGGTGGGTAGTGAGGGAGGGTGGTTAGGCCTCATGGGTGGTAGTGGGGGAGGGTGATTTGGCCTCTTGAGTGAGTGGTGGGGGAGGGTGGGTTAACCCCTTAATTACTATAGCGGTTAATAACTGCTAAGGTGATTAAGGGGTTAGGGGATTTTAGATTGGATCTTTTTATTCTTGTGTATGTTTTTCAGCACCGGAGGGCATTGACGATGATTAGGATGAGGACGGCGTTAATCGTGGCAGCCGTGCAAGGGTGAGTGCGAGATGTATTTATTTTATTTATTGTGATGAATGTCTTTGAAATGTAGTATCCCCCGGTCACGTGACGCGAGAGCTTTAAAAGTACAGGGGATACCGGCACCCCATAACGGGGCCTGTATCTCAGGAAGTAGGGGTGCACGAGCCTGAAACCAATGCGGTTCAGCTCTAGAGACCCCCTGCACGTCTACATTATTATTAAAATGAATATTTTTACTGTACGATCGCCTCTAACAGCCGTGCATGGATCTCCATGCAAATGTTACAGGTGGCTTTTTTTTTCTATCAGCTATCGCGCTTGAACTTTAAGTGCGATAGCAGGGGGGGGGGGAAGAAAAGCACACACGATCAGGCAGATTGGAGCTCGGCCAATCCAGAACGCGCTGAACTTCTTAGTGAATCGCACCTCCGGCTTCAATTTTTATCGGACATGAAAAATGTTTTCACGCCAGAGCAAAAGGTCACTGCTTAGTGCATATCCCCACAAGTGTCCATGTCAACGTAAAAATAAAATTAGAAATATAATACTATGATCTTTATAAAAGTGTTGAGTATAAAAATTTCAATGAGTACATCACATCATTTATAAAAAAAAAACATTTATACATATACTGTATACAGCATGGATGAACATATATTGATATATTTACTTACTGTATATATTAGACACAGAAAATATAGATGAAGTCTCCGCTTCCGACTCGCTCTCCAGGGATGCTGCGTGGGCAGTCTACCAGTCCGATGACTTCCATTCAGCCCAGGACGAGGGTACTTGAGGCTAACTCCTCCGCCCAAATGGCTTTCACACCTTGGCAATCTCTGTGGCTTTCAACTCCGGGACCCGAGCATTCTTGGTGGCACCAACTTGATAGCCAACTGGTCTTGGAACCATGGACTTGAAAATCCCCAGCTCATATACAGTGCATAAACATTTACCATTATTCACAATGTTAAACATAAAAATATTTCACAATTCCTTCTAAGTCCCTTGTTTACTAGGTTTGACTGAAAAGATGCGCACGTTCAGTTTCAGCACTCCGTGAACTTCCTAAAGAGAAAATGTTTTCAAAGTTTAACGAAATAATGCGTATGTTCAATTTCAGAGTTACTTTTCTAAATACATAGGAAATTTGGACTTAGACATGAAATCAGCCATGCAACTTTATCGATGGTTGAAGCACCCCAGAACCTCTATACCTGGTTATGGTGACCGGGGCATATACTGGGGGACCCCCACTGACCTAGGGACCCCTGACTGTACCCGAGATACACATATCCCTATGTCCCCATTTACCTTTCTGGTCTGTGCTGACCTGACGGTGAGTCGCGTAACTGTTTTCAAGGGAGGATTTTGACCGGAATGCTGTGTCTATATGTCCCCAGGATTCTGATCTGATTCCCGAATATATTTTTGGGGTGACCAGTAACTCTGGGACCCTTCTACGTAGACACAATCTGGAAACACTTTTACCACAAACCCCCTTGAAACTCTTAGCCTCTGAATCTCCACTGGTTAGCACTCAGGGAAAGGTAAAACACACATAAATCATGTATTGCAAAACAATCACATACATTGCAGGTACCATAAATGGGTCTAAGAGCTGACACATTAAACTACCCAATATGGCCAGCTGGGCATAATATCTTTATTGATGGCTTGGTTACCCCTCCACCATCACAGGCATAGCTATAGCCTGAGCAAATCCCGGGGGACCAAGCTCTTGGAGGGCCTGCTGGATGTATAAAAGTCCTCAAGGGTTATGTTTTTGTTAAAGTAATGTTCAGAGGAAGTCATTCAGTGTGGATGAAGGTCCATTTGCCTGGGAGCCAGCATGGCTACTCCGCCCCTAAGCTACAAAGGACCAGTGTAAGCAATGGTATGGAAGGGTTAGACCTTGTGTTAGCAAGAAGGGGTGAAGGAAGATACTTCAATAAGCCATCCTGCCAAAGGCTGCTCTGTCCAGACTTCCTCACACTTAGCTGGCAGGGGGTCTAGCATGACAAATGGGGAAAGAGTTGCTATGCTGAAGCTTCCAGTGCAAAGGCTACACAGGACTGGCACACTTCAGGATAGGTGGGATCATTTATTCCCACGCAGAGATTGGCTGGTCAGGTTCGGAATAGGGAGTTTTAACCCTATAATAATCCATGCAGCCCATCAGGGATGAGAGTCATCATGCGGTAACAGATTCACCTAAGATTTATCATGCAGATCCATCTAAGTTCCATCCTGTAACAAGACTTAACATCGTAACTAGTAAGTGTATTTTTCATTGTAATTGTAAATCAAGCTGTGTATGTTCATTCTGTAAATAAATTACAATTTATTTTATCTCTTGCTTTGCTCAATCAAAGGATCCGGGTATTTTGGTTTTAAAAGCATTGGTCTCCCGTGACAGGTGTTACGCGTCTGCTAGAGTGTCTGTGTGAGAGGTGGAGGGGAAGGGAGGATCCGATCCGCCTCCTGTGACTGCAGATCCCTCTGATCTCATATATCCACCTGCACTTCCTCCTCCTAATACTGTTGTCCTCTCAGCCTTTCTTTCTCCTCTCACTGTTCCACCTGTCCGGCCACGCTCGGACCCGCTCTCCCCGCATTGCAGGCCCACGCTAGAAGCTGACAGCTCATCCCTTTCCCTTCCTCCTCTGCTCTACAATGCCTCGGGACCGTGTTCCTCAAAGGGGGTTTGTCCTTCTGTTCTCGCCAGGTGTGGGAGGTCTCTGGTAACTCGCATCCGCCATGTAGATCATCGTGGGCATCGGCGGATCCTTTGGAACAGAAAAAAATGCTGAAAACTGGACTGAACATAGCTCAGTTTAAAACTCATGTGCAATTGATTGAAGAAGACACAAAGGAATACTTAACATGCTGGGGAGATAGCGGAGTAACAAACTTGTTTTCAGGCTCTCCCAGAACTAATCATCCTGACTGCTAGTCAGTGTTTACATGGGAAGGAGATTCGGAGCCTGTTGGATGAAAAAGTGGTTCAACTCTACGCTGATCTAGATGGAGGTTCACACACGAGGCTTGGCTTCTGCCTGGCAGGCTTCCATTGCCAAGTTTCAGACGCAGAGACTGGGCACACAGAGAGATCAAGAATATTTTCTATAAGGTGATGAAAAGCGCCGACAACCTTACAAGCGAGAAGATGACATGCTGTAAATACTGTTGGATGCTACCTATAATTAAAGGATATGCAATTCCTGGAACGGTGCATAAAGGAGACCTTAAGGCTGAGGCCTCCCATCATGACAATGATGAGACTGGCCAAATCACCACAGACTGCCGGAAGTTACACTATTCCTCCTGGACATCAGGTTTGTGTGTCTCCCACTGTCAATCATCATCTCAGGGACACTTGGGTAGGTGTGTGTGTGTGTGTGTGCGTATGCATGTGCATGCACGTGCGCGTGTGCGTGTGTGTGTGTGTAATAAAGCATTGCAATGATATGTTTAAAAAAGAATAAAAAAATAAAAAAACAGGTGCCACGCTAACACTGCGTTATAAGCGGATCCACGTTGTATCAGATTGCGCTATAACGGGGTTGAGCTGTATTTAGTAATGAAAACATTTCTTGATTATCTGACAGGTGGAATTCACATGACAGTCAAGGCATGATGGGGGAAGATGGGATGCTTTTGAAGTCTTTGTTATATATATTCTTTTATAAAGTAATATATATATATTGTAATAAAACATTCACTGATGTACACAACAGTACTCTACTTTATGTATTATGTTTCTGTAATTTACTGTAATAAGTATGTCTTCATTTTTAAAGATGGTGGCTGGTGCCTTTAGTTTTCTAGCGTTTGAAGAATGTATTGGAAAAAGAGGTGGTTATGGGTGTCTTAATTAAAACAAGAGCTTTTCTTAGACTGTACTAGAGTATACAGTGAATAGCACTGAAATAGTGTACATTGAATTTAGCTTAACTACACACTAGCATCTCCTTTTTTTAATTCAAAGAACAATGGAAGCTGCTAAACACCTATGGGGCAGCCACGGCTGAGCTACGGTCACAGGGCTGCAATATGCAATGAAGTGCAAAGGAATTTCACTTACAGTAGTTAACCACAGTTATGGGAACAGTAAGTCTTGCTACATACATCTATTGTATTTTGCAATAATAGAGTCAATCTGTGCTTTTAGTCAAACCTACAGTAAGACAGTATAAGGCATTCTTGTATTCCATCGTCAACTGTACGCAACAGTACTGTATTAGCCTGATGTTGGGATTTAATGGACTGTCCAGAAAACATATGGTAAATTTAGGAAAAGTCTTGTTCCTCTCCCAAGATATATTGCAATTATGGAATGACATAAGTATATTTACCTGTGAACATTCATTTTGGCAATATGTAAAATATCCGGTGCTAAAGAAAAGAGAAATGAGGAGGGGAGACAGAGAAGATGGAGTAATCGATCATTAATAACAATGAGGTATTTATAAAAGGTCAGTACAATGTAAGAATAAATCAGCATGGTAATGTGCCAATGATTCAGGGATGTTCTGAAGCATTGATTAATTTAGCTTTCTTGATTTAGTAATTTCTTGGTTTCTTGTGTTTTTAGGAAATATGCTTCAATTTGCATGGTCTACTCTAGATAAATCCATTAAAAGTTACGTTGCAAATGATCTACAACTAGGCCAGCATAAATACCCCAAAGTAGCAATAGTTGTGGAAAGATTATACATGTATTGCATATTTTCTCTTTTTTTTTTTTTGTGTTTTCTAAATAAAAATCTGAAAAGAGGTTGAATATATTTATTTTGCTATTTTGCTATTTGCACTTAAACACTGTAAGAAGTCCCACCTTGTCAAATTGATTAGAGCATTTTCAAAGAGATGTTTCAGAGCAAGTTTTTCTACACCATTAAAGCCTACAGGGAAAAATCTGTCATAAAGCATATGGGTTGCATAGGCTTTTAAAAACTGAACAGCACAGCTGGAACACATTAAATAATTCCACTGATTTACCAAATTGATGGAATAAACATATATTAGGAAGCAGCAAACTCCTGCCAATATATCACAACTTTTCGTTTTGATGCCCAAAGCGTTTACTGTAAAAAAAAACTACTCTACAGTTACTGTAGTTAATTTAATACTTACAATTATTTTAACAAATAGACAGCAATGATACAATTCAACTAAAAAAATGCCCAGCTTCTGTCAATAGTACTGTAGTAAAAATATGGAAATATTTGCTGAATAATAAAGAGTTCCTAATTATCACAGGTTTATATACAGTATACAGTAAAATAAATATCCAGATAGAAGAGAAATAATGTAAATCTGTTTATTTTATTTGAACTTTACTGAGTTGATGTGTAAGGTTTTTGTTAGCTGGTTAAAGAGAATATTCACTTCTTTAGTGGGTCTGTTGTTGCATATAACGTGTTAGTCTTGCATGCCATATACCGTTGATAAAGACACTGTACTGTACAAACTCTGCCAACTAAACATATTGCTTCCTTGACATCAGATCGTGCCCTCTTCTACCACATTAGTTATCAGTCAGGGGAAAACTTTCCCATTAAGGAAAATGAAGAAAATAAGAAGATATTAAAGAAATAAAAATGGTAGATGAATCTACAAGCAAATACATTGATATCAACGTGATATATAAACAATAGAGGTACATCTTATACAATTAAAAAGTTGTTGTTTCAGGCTATGATTAGCCAACAAAATAGAGACTAAGTAGCAGTGATATTACGTTATTTAAGAAACCCATATTGAAATCATTTGGGCACACTTGGGACCTACCCAAGCAGTACTGGACAAAGAGAAGGGAAAGAAGAGTCACACAAATAGGTGCAGCTGAAAATATTTATTAAATTAGTACAGCTTGGAGCACCTTATATTAAAAGCTTGTACAGTGTCAGCAGAGGCCTGAATTTCTAATTTATAATGCTTAATAAAAGTACTGAATGACAACCAGACCACAGCCTGCACAGCTTGGCAGGTGAAGCTTGCGCTCAAAATGCCCAGGAGGCAGCCATTACCCTAGTAGAATGGCATTTGAATCTCACTGGTGCTCTCTTACAGCTCTAGTTGTAAGCTATAATAATGCACAATTTGTTCCATCATGAAATTGTTGTTTTCATAGCAAACTGCCCCTCTCTGGTACACTCCAGAAGGATAAACTTCCTGAAACTGGCACCCATATCCAAGTATATGCTCCAAACAGCAAACATCAAGCAATTTCAAGTCTTCATCCTTACAAGAGGTTAGATTTGGACAGAATGAGATGATAACTAGCTCTCGTTTGAGATGGAATGGAAAAATTGCATTGGGTAGAAAATGATAGACTTGTCTCATCATAATTTTATCCTGATGAATAACTAAAAAAGGATGCTTGAATGACAGCTCATGTAGTTCTACAATTCTTTTTGCTGATGTTTTTTTCATTAAAAACACTGTTTCCAGTGTCAGCATTTGCATGATGTACATGTAGTTGTTCGAACAGAGGTTTCTTGAGACGTTCCATGACAGAAGACAAGTGTGAAAACACGAAAAACATGACACACAGAAGCAGATAGGTAACCAAAATACCTAGCCGGGGGTTAACAAGGCCTATCCGAGAGCAACACAACCACCAACTCAGATAACACACAAGGGCTAGTGAGCTCAACCCAGGGGCCAGCGTGGAAGTTACAGAGAGAATTGTACCTGGAAAAGGGGATCCAGGTTAAGGAGGGGTCTAGTAGTGAAGAGGGGTCCAGCAGTGAAGAGGCAGAAAGGTAGGCACAGCTTCAGACAGGCTACAGGTAACAGGAGGTCAGACAGGCATGAGTCATACATGGAAAATCAAATAGAGAGAGACGTCTCCAAATATCAAGGGGGTAACAAGTCCAGAAAAGAACAGATGAGCCAGGCAAAAAACATCAACAACAACAGGGAATAAACTGGTGCAGCGGGAAGTAAATTATCCTCTTCCTGGTGTTAAAAGTGCTTAAAATTGAGAAGGGACAGAGATGGATAGCGAGCACTAAAACCCGGAGAACCAGAAAATAAAAAAAACTTTTACTTCTTAGCAGCCAGGAGAGATCTTCTGTGGAGTAGCATTTGGGATATGACAGTATCCCCCACCTGGAAGGGCCGCGTGCCCGCAGAGCGGAGAAAGACCATTACTTGGTTGGTTGCGGACGTGGAAAAGATTCTCATTGCCTTTGTCGGATTCAAAAATTCAGGATACGTTCTACTTCATATTCCCTGGTTCCAGCCATGGTTACGATGGGTGGCTCTTCCTTCAGAATATGAGCAGGACAGCTCTCTTAAGCAAAGAAATATGGAACACCCGTTGCACTCTCCAGCGACTCAGCAAACCTAACTCCTCTGCAGCAGGGTACATAATCCGGACTATGGGGATGAGGCCACAAAAATGGGTTTAAGTTTTGGATGTGAGACTGTGATCCGCAAGTGCCTTGTGGAGAGCCAGACTCGAATCTTGCACAGTGTACCGAGGTGTGGGTCTCCGTTTTAATCTGCAAGCCTCGTACAGTTCCATTTTAAGAGCAACAGCGTCCACACAACTCAGTTCTGGACCTGAATCAGGTGAAGCCCAGTGTCCTGTGCAGTGGGCACATCCCTAACCATGTCTTGGGTTGGCCGAGAAATAGGGATTCAGATGATTTAAAAGTATTTTTAAATAATGACATTTTTATTAGAAAAAAATAGAGGTCAGAGATAAATAAGAAACACTTTGGAAAATAATACAATCTTCAATTTTCTTCCAAAAATACAATCTTCTTCAACTGACTTCTTCGTCAGGCTGTCTCTTATGCAGTTTCAACTGTAAAATATTTTACAATTATTTATTCATAACCGGGAAGAAAAATATGAATGAGTTATGAATGGATAAACTTTAATAGAACATGTGACGGTAGGGGGTTGCAGGCTATACAATAAAGGTTAAGCCCATTTGGTTAACCTGAAAACTGTGGGTCCCTGGCAGCTACCTAGCACCATAAGCCAGGGGCCATGTATCATAACATGTGAAAGTTTAAGTGTCCCATGCTTTTCCAGTTTTCATGTTCCCTTTGCCTGGACTCATGAAACTTTCTAAGTGTAAATTTTAGGTGGGATATTTGGGTAGAAATGCAATGGTTTGTTTGCAGGAATTCAGGGGCCAAAGTTACCGGTAGTCCCCTAATTCTACCAGGCATGATTTGCTGGAATGCAGGTTGAATTACACCAGGGCTACCCAGTGTCCCCCAGGCTCCTGGTTTTCGAGCTCAGATATCCCAGTCCTATTTCCCTCACAGATATGGGTCTCCCAAGGTATATCATGTGTTAAGCTATGTTTTATCATGTTTGGTGCATTTACTTTAAATGTGTATTCAGTCAGCCTGGGCATCCACCTTGGTGCTGGGAAGTCTGGATAGAAATCGGAGTTCAAAGGAGGGAGGTAACAAAACCATTTGGTGAGCGAGGAAGGGTGATTGTCCAAGTTCGGAGAACAAAGGGCACCCTGTGGGGAAAACCTTTGAGTTTGGCAGACCTGGGGGAGCCTGGGCAGTAGGTGGCAATGAGTTAGCCGGGGGAGATACAGCTCGTAGGCGCATTTCCCATTGGCTAATTCATATTTCCCGCCCACCCGGCTTTTCTAGCCGGCTTGGCATGCCTCCTCCTCTAACGTCAGCCAAAGGATGAGCCCCTATTCCTATTGGCTAGAGGGAGGGAATTCCCACACTCTGATTGATCGCTCCTTTTACTGTACATCCATGCGGAGGATAGCTCAGTGGAAGGTAAGAAAGGAGATGCCCCAGTCAGAGAAACAGATGAAGTTGTGGCTTGAGTCGATGAAGCGCGGGCAGGCTTTTAAAAGTTTCTCTGTTATGAATAGCAGAGCAGCTGGCTTAATTTATGGAGCTAAGAAAGTCTGCCCTTCAGAGACTAAGGGGCCCTATGCAGAAAACTACGAGAATGGCCATTCGCCAGACGTAGAACGCTCCATTTTTTTGGCGGATTCCCCTCGCAGTATGCAGGAAAGTGCACATATCTGTTAGAGGAACCCGGCAGAGAGATGGCGAGCCCTGGCGAGAAGGGCTCCGCTGGCGAGATCTGTCAGCAGAGAGCGAGATTCGCCTCTCTCTGCACAAATCTCGCTGGCAAATAAAAATATTTTACAGAACAAATCTATTAATATTGTAGATGTGCAGGGGGTCTTTGGAGATTAACTGTGTTGGTTTTATGTCCAGAGACCCCCTGCTTCACGAGATACAGGCGCCGTTATGGGGTTCCGGTATCTCCTATGTATGGAGATAGCCCGTTCACATGACGCGGGACATTTTCATTCAACCGGGTCTGTATCTCTGGAAGCAGGGGGTCCCGGACATAAAACCAACATGGTTCATGTCCCGAGACCCTCTGCACATGTACAGTACACTATTAATAAAAATCCAGTAATGCTGCTTCATTACCTTAGCGGCTATCCGTTAAGGCAATGAAGGGGTTAAGTGACATTAGCATGTTTATTGGGGACAATTGTCCCCAATAAACATTGCAATACACAACACAATCAGCCTCTGTGCCACCAACAACCCCTAAACCCCCCTTATATACATAACCCATAGTTATTTTTTTAGGCACAGGAATGGTACTATAGGCTGGCGGTTGCCCTCGGGTGTTCCTGCAGGGGTCCCCGCTTGCCTGCAGTAACAAGTCTGTGCCCCCAAAAAATAAATAAAAAACACAAATACTTTAACATAAATACACCCCCCCCACCCCACTACCCACCCCCGTGAGGCATAACCACCATCACCCGTACACACCGGGAGGCCTACCCTTGGGGACAAAACCTCCTACCCCCAATACACACATTCAAAACAATACACACACCCGCAATAAACATAACAATTATTAAAAAGCTATACATAACCCACCCATACCACATAGCAAATATATTGTGGTATTACTTAACCCCTTAATAACAATAACATTTAATAAGCGTTGATTTAGTTCCCACGTTCTCATTGGCTCTAGTCCCATGTGATGGCGCCATTTTGATTTTGTTGACGTCATATTAAAGGTAAATGAAGCAAAGCCATTCTGATTGGCTGGCTTCATTTCCTTTAAATGACATCAGCATTTTGTTTTTCACTAACTAAAATCACAAGCTTTTCACGGACCTATCAGGACCGTGAGAACCATTTGATGCAAAATGTGACATCATAGGCCTATAAAAGCCTATGTCATCTCATTTTACAGCTAGACGCCGTGGGGAGAGGACCTCCCCTCAGAAGAAGATGGCCAGTGCGTCGCAGAACAAGAAGCCAGAAGACCCCGAAGACCCCGAAGACCCCGCAGACGGCAAAGAAGACCCCGAAAAGAAGACCACAGACGGTATGGATTATAAAGACAAGAAAGAAGACACCACATAGGATTACAAAGGTTTTTTATTTTATGGGTTCCTGGTTCCTGTCTTTGGATTTGTTACAGACGTAGCGGTTTCAACGGAAGTCGGTCATTGGTCATCTAATGGTAAGTAAACTAAAGAAATGTATTTTATGTAAGTAGTAACTGTTTTTTTTTTTTAAATGTCAGATTTATTTTTTTACTGTCCATGTAATGCCCATGTATGTATATACTGTATATCCCTATGGAGATATATACAGACATGTTTATTAAAGGGTTGTTTTGCAAATGTTAATAGCATTTTTTCATGTCTTGTTCAAGTATTTTCCCTGTTTGGTTACAACTGTGTGTGTGAAATGTTATGTAGAATTAGTTATGTCATTTCAGAGGATGATGATTGCATGGGTTTATGTTGGGACCCTGCCTTTATTTTTTATTGTGGCTTATTTGGTGAAGTTATACTGTATTGTGTATGATCGTCTTAGTTAGAAATAGATTTTTTTTTAAATGGTTTTGTTTTTGCATAACAATATTGAATAGGGTTATTGGTTTAGATTTGCTTGTAATGTATTTCGGATGCCATAAATTGTGTGTTGGTAATTTATTATTGTCTACTTGCTTTGTTTATATTACTTTCAATCGTGTATTTGTTTTGGACATTTGATTGCTATTGTGTACATGATGGAAATATTATTTGCATCATGTACACATTGTTGAATTGAATGTTTTATTGCAATTTGCTATTTACTGGTTTGGATAGGTGCTTGCTTTATTCTCTTATGAGATTTGTTTTAATAGTCATTTGGCTTTGTTTTTAATTTGTCAGTGATGTTGTCAATTAGAGATCGGAAGTTTTCAATTTGTACTTGGATATCCTTAACCATTTCTTTGTAGATTGCTTAATCATATATATTTGAAATATATTTATATATATACAGGTAAACCCCGTCATAGCGCGGTACTCGGGGGCCACCCGATCCGACCGCGCTAGACCCGGGGTCGAGCTGATTTTTAAAAAAAAATATGGCCGCCACGCCTGATCGGGAGGGAGTGAGGAGGGAAGGAAGAGGTGGCCGGAAGCCCTACCCATCCCCTAGCAATGGCGAGTCCAGCCGTGGCATAGCCCACGCGGCCATCCGAGTCCCAGCCTGCTCCTCACTCACCCCCCCTCCTCCCGAAACCCCCCTCCTCCCGACACCCCCCCCCCCCCTCCTCCTGATGCCAGCTCTGCTCCGATCTCAGCAGCCGACACCAAAGGTAGGGAGAGGGAGTGGAAGGTGTGGTGGAGTGCTGTGAGTGCTGTGAGAGTGTGCTGTGAGTGCTGTGAGAGTGTGTTGTGAGTGCTGTGAGAGCTGGGTGCTGTGAGAGTGTGCAGTGAGTGTTGTGTGTTGTGAGAGTGTGCTCTGAGTGCTGTGTGCTGTGAGTGCTGTGTGCTGTGAGTGCTGTGCACTGTGAGTGCTGTGTGCTGTGAGTGTGTGCAGTGTGCAGTGTGTGCAGTGAGTGTGTGTGCTGTGAGTGTGTGTGCAGTGAGAGTGTGCTGTGAGCAGTGTGCTGGGAGTGCGTGCAGTGTGCTGTGTGCTGTGTGCAGTGTGAAGTGTGTGCAGTGAGTGTGTGTGCAGTGAGTTTGTGTGCAGTGAGTGTGTGTGCAGTGAATGTGTGTGCTGTGAGTGTGTGTGCAGTGAGAGTGTTTGCAGTGTGTGTGAGAAGTGTGCAGTGAGAGTGTGTACAGTTAGACTGTGTGCAGTGAGAGTGTGTGCAGTGAGTGTGTGCAGTGTGAGTGTGTGCAGTGAGTGTGTGTGCAGTGAGTGTGTGTGCAGTGAGTGTGTGAGT
>NC_134485.1:394178391-394218391 GCF_040206685.1 Ascaphus truei
TTACCTGTATATATATGTGTATACATATATATATATATATATATATATATATATATATATATATATATATATATATATATATATATATATATGTAAAATATTGTGTGTGTGTGTGTGTGTGTGTGTGTGTGTGTGTGTGTGTGTGTGTGTGTGTGTGTGTGTGTGTGTGTGTGTGTGTGTGTGTGTGTGTGTGTGTGTGTGTGTGTGTGTGTGTGTGTGTGTTGAAGCCACTCTACAAATGAATGGCTGCAGAGTGGCTTAACCCATTAATAACTTTAGCGCTTATTAACCGTTATTGTTATTTAGGGGTTAAGTGACACCACAATATATTTGCTATATGTAATATATTTAATATATGTGGGTGGGTTATGTATAGTTTTTTTTCAACCAAAAAAGTTTTTATTGAGTTTATGGTACAATCATCACATAATCTACCAACCCATTGTCGTATCTAACAGTACACATGTCAACTCATTTTGTATTTGGACTCACAAAAGACATACCGGGGGTACTCACAGACCAACCAGACTCACAACCTGAAACATCAGGGAAGAAGTGGGGGGGGGGGGGGAAGGGGGGGTGAGGCTGCCACCGAAAGGCTCCAAATCATCCAGGCTCGTTGTGGAGATTGCTGCCCCAGGAAGGCTCTGAATCCTCCGGGCTTTGTTTGGCGACTTCAGGTCCGTCAGATCTCGGGCTAGCTTCTATCTTAATGTTTGCGTACGTCCGCGGATGTGTACACTTAACCCGGCTCACTCACTCTGCTACCGAACTTAGTTGTCCCACTCTGCTGTCTGTATTCTATGTCTCTCCGTCAGCCACACTCATCCAAGGAGAACGCGTCTAGAGCTATTAAAGCAGTATATTGGAGGCATTGACCCCTGGGATATCGTTCAGGGCTAACCAAGGAGCCCAGACTTTTAGAAAGTTTGTGCCGGTGTCGTTAACCAGACTTGTTAACTGTTCCATCCGGCAAACATGCCAAATTCTATTTCTGATTTTTGGGATATTTGGTAGTTCGGGCTGCTTCCACAATGCTGCGATTTCGCACCTCAGGGCAGTTGCAAAATGTGCAATTAATTTGTGCTCCGACCTGTTTAACCCCGGGGTGCGTCTGGCCAGCAGAAACAACCAGGGGTCTAAAGGGATCGCGCAATCGAGAATTCTCTGGAGCCAATTTCTGATATCTTCCCAGATTGGGAGTATCTTGGTGCAACCCCACAGCATGTGCAGCAAGTCTGCCTGCTCCCCACATTGTTTAGGGCACAATGGAGGGTAGCCCTTGACAAACTTTGATAATCGTAATGGGGTCAAATACCACCTCATCAGGACCTTATACGCGTTCTCCTTCAATGTCGTGCAGATTGAGCTCTTAGCTGCCGCCAAGACAATATTGTCCCAGTCCTCGTCCTCTAGTGTGTCCCCTAGATCTCTTTCCCATCTATTCTTATATTTTAATGTCACGTCGGCGTCAGGAGTCGGACAGACTACCGCTTTGTACATCGTAGAGATAAGTCCCTTGGTTCCTGTTCCAGTAGAACAGAGCTGTTCAAAATTAGTGCGTTGAGCTCGAATGGGAAATTTATCATAGAAAGCTCTTAGCTGGAGGTATCTAAAGAATTCTGAATTTGGAACTGATTTTTCAGACTTAATTTGCTCAAACGGTTTGATAGATATTCTACCCTCCAGGTGTAAAAGGCGAGTGTAACCCTTATGTGTACATATAATAAAAACTTTCTTCTGCAGGCCCGGAGCGAAATCAGGGTTTCCCAAAATTGGGGTCATCAAGGAGTGTTGTCTCATTAAGATGTGTTTATATTTGCTTTTGTCCCATACTGCAAAAGAGCTGACAATCGCGGGGAGCGGGTGTTTGAAGTCCTTGCGGACCTTATTTGGGAGCCAGATCAGGTCCTGCAATGCCACCGGGGCACAGCAGGCCGCCTCCAGTTCCACCCATCGCCTTTGACTAGGGTGGGTGTGCCACTGGATAATTTGGGTCAATTGGGTCTCTCTGAAGTATGATAACAGGCAACGTACCGCTAATCCTCCTCTTGTTGTGGGCCGAATTAGTGTGCTAGTTTTGATGCGGGGGGTTTTATTACCCCAGACAAACTTCACCATTGCGGACTGTAACCGAAGGATCTCTTCCCTGATTATAGGGACCGGAAGAGTCTGAAATAGGTACAGAATTCTGGGAAGGAGATTCATTTTTAGAGACTGAATCCTGCCAATCCTGGATATGTTGTACCCTGCCCATTTCTGTAGATCTTCCTTCAATGTCCGTATTAGTCTGGGGTAATTCGCCTTATAAAGGGTGCCTGATTGCTTCGTGATATTTATCCCTAAATATTTTATGGAGGAGGTTTGCCATTTGAATTCAAAGTTCACCGTAATCAGTTTCTCGGTGGCCTTAGGTAAGTTGATATTGAGGGCTTCTGATTTTGCCTGGTTAATTTTGAACCCAGATATCGCATTAAATTCCCCTAGCAATTGAAAGACGTTCGGCAGAGAGGTGAGGGGCTGTGATAACGTGAGTATCACGTCATCAGCGTACAGGGCCACCTTATGTGGCTGGTCACTAATTTGGATTCCTGCTATATTCGGGCTGAGGCGGATGTGCGCCGCTAGGGGTTCGATGCATAGCGCAAAGAGAAGGGGTGACAGAGGACAGCCTTGCCTGGTGCCGCTCTTAATCAGGAATTCATCCGAGGGGAAGTCCTGGTGTCTGACCCTCGCCGTCGGTCCCCGATACAGAGCGAGAATTGCCTCTATCATTCTCCCACACAAGCCGAATGCTCCCAGCGTCTCCCTCAAGTAGGGCCAGTCAATTCTGTCGAACGCTTTTTCTGCATCTAGACTGAGCACCAAAGACGGGATATGTTTACTTTGTGCCAAATCAATCAAATCTATAATCTGTCTGGGTTATGTATAGTTTTGTATTACACACTGCACCCATCCCCGCTATAGTGGTTAGCGGGGATGGGTGCAGTGTGTAATCGCCCCAACGGTGGGTGTTTATGGCTTGCGGGTGGGTAGCTGGAGGGCTTAACCCCTTCATGATCGTAACGGTATTATATATATATAATACACCACTAACCCCTTAAGGTCCCTAACATTTTTGGCATGCACAGCAATGACACTATAGGCTGGCGTGGCCCTCGGGTGTTCCCGCAGGGGTCCCCGCTTGCCTGCAGTATCAAGTCTACCCACCAAAACTACCCACCCGCAAGCCATAAACACCCACCGTTGGGGCGATTACACACTGCACCCATCCCCGCTAACCACTAATAAATATATATATATATATATATATATATATATATATATATATATATATATATATATATATATATATATATATATATATATATATATATATATATATGGCTTGCAGGTGGGTAGTTTTGGTGGGTAGACTTGATACCATAAACACCCACCGTTGGGGCGATTACACAATATATATTAGTGGTTAGCAGGGATGGGTGCAGTGTGTAATCGCCCCAAAGTTGGGTGGTTATGACTTGAGGGTGGGTAGCTGGAGGGCTTAACCTCTTCATGTTCCTAAGACTTGGTGCCCCAGCAATTGCCAAACCAATTGCTTCCATAGTCAACTCTATCCTGTCTGCTGGCCATATCCCTAAGACCTGGAAAGCTGCCAGAGTTGTCCCAATCTTCAAAAGTGGGGACAAAAACAATCTCAAAACTACAGACCAATCTCCCTTGTCCCAATCCTATCCAAAGTCATGGAAAAATGTGTCCACTCCCAATTAAGCGATTACTATAACAAGACAAATTTCCCTAGCCAATTCCAATCTGGCTTTCACCCAAAACACTCTACCGTAACTACCCTGCTAAAAGTTTGCAATGAAATCCAGTGTGGAATGGAACGGGGTCAACTCACTGGTGCAGTATTCCTAGATTTTGCAAAGGCTTTTGATACTATTGATCATACTATCCTGCTCAACAAACTCCAGAGCTCTGGAATAGGGAAGCATGCTTTAAACTGGTTTCAGTCCTACCTATCAGGTAGATCCCAACATGTGTCCATCTCTGGCTCTAACTCTAACCCCCTGGATATCACCTGTGGCGTCCCGCAAGGCTCTGTTCTGGGGCCCCTACTCTTCTCAGTGTTCATCAATGATCTTCCCACAGCTTGTCAGGAAGCCTCAATACACATGTATGCAGATGACACAATCCTATATGCACACAGCCATAGCCTCTCTGACCTTCAACACATACTTCAGTCTGACTTTTTGAGACTCGAAAACTGGATTTCCCAAAACAAACTGTTTTTAAACACTGACAAGACTGTAACAATGGTGTTTGGGACCAAGACTAAATATTTAAAGCTTCCAGCGACTGAGCTCCAGATTAGAACCCACACTAACACCACCCTAACTCCTGTTACTAGTTTTATATACCTGGGCATATGGTTTGACTCCCACTTAACTTTCGGGATGCACATTGATACCCTGACAACCAAGACCTATGCCAAACTAAGGGTACTTTACAGGAACAAATCCTCCCTAAGTCTCCTGGTCAGAAAACGTATCGCACCGCAGATGCTAATACCAATTATTGACTATGGAGACATAGTATATGGCTCGGCACCCCAAACCCACCTTAGCAAACTTAACACCCGCTACAACTCAATTTGTCGTTTTGTTCTCCAATGCAACTATAACACATATCACTGCGAAATGTTCAAAGAACTAGATTGGTCATCACTCGAGTCTAGGCGCAAAGTTCACCTTTCGTGTCTTGCCTTCAAATTCTTTATGGGCAAGCTACCCAGCTACCTGAACAAGCTCCTCACCCCTACCACATGCAGCACATATCACCTGAGATCAGACTCCAAAAGACTGTTCATGGTCCCAAGACTCAACAAAGTATCCGGCCGCTCCTCCTTCTCTTACCGTGCACCCCAAAACTGGAACAACCTACCAGAGACTCTTACATCCAGAACCAGTCTAAGTTCTTTCAAATCTAAGGCTGTCACACATTTTAATCTGGTCTGTAACTGGTTCATACGCCCATAATATAAATTATCTTTAACTGTGCATGCAATGTCTTGTATATAATGTATACCCTGCGCATTATGTAACTGTATTTGTAACCATGTATTATTTGTCTTAACTCTGTGCCCAGGACATACTTGAAAACGAGAGGTAACTCTCAATGTATTACTTCCTGGTAAAATATTTTATAAATAAATAAATACATTTATAAAAAGTCCTTGTCTCCCGTGACACAACACACTAGCAATAAACTTTTATGAAATGCATATGCATAGTTACATAGTTACATAGTTACATAGTAGATGAGGTTGAAAAAAGACTTCCGTCCATCAAGTTCAACCTTTGCTAAATGATATTTTATCATATATCTATCTATACTTATTGATCCAGAGGAAGGCAAACAAAAAACCCCAGAGTACATCATCTAATGATATCTCATAAGGGGAAAAATAAATTCCTTCCTGACTCCAAGAATTGGCAATCGGATTAATCCCTGGATCAACCTCCTTCCCATTTATACTTATTTGGCATATCCCTGTATACCTTTTCTATCTAAAAAGATGTCCAACCTTTTTTTGAACAAATCTATTGTATCTGCCATCACAGTCTCCATGGGTAATGAATTCCACATTTTAACTGCCCTTACTGTAAAGAATCCTTTCTTTGTTGCTGGTGAAATCTCCTTTCCTCCAACCTTAAGGGATGGGCCCAAGTCCTTTGTACTGCCCATGGGATGAATAGTTCTTTTGAAAGTTCCTTGTATTGTCCCCGAATATATTTGTATATAGTTATCATATCCCCTCTTAGACGCCTCTTTTTTGATATAAATAAATCTATTTATTTGGTGGCTCTTCTCTGCACTCTCTCTAGTTCCATAATGTCTTTTCTTAGGATTGGTGCCCGAAATTGTACTCCATATTCAAGGTGTGGTCTTACTAAAGCTTTGTAAAGGGGCATAATTATGTGTACTTCCCTTCAATCTATTGCCCGTTTGATGCAAGATAATATCTTGTTTGCCTTTGCAGCTACTGCATGACTTTGGGCACTATTGCTAAGCCTGCTGTCTACAAGCACTCCTAAATCTTTCTCCATCAAGGATTCCCTCAATTTATCCCGATTTAATTTGTAAGTCGCCTTTTTATTCTTGTGTCCCAAATGCATAACCTTACATTTATCTGTATTAAACCTCATCTGCCATTTACCTGCCCACGTTTCCAGTCTCTCCAAGTCCTTCTGAAGAGAAATTACATCCTGCTCTGATTATATTACCTTAGACAATTTAGTATCAGCAAAGATGGAGACTTTGCTCTCGATGCCAACCTCAAGGTCATTAATAAACAAGATAAAAAGCAAGGCTCCCAGTACTGATTCCTGAGGTACTCAACTCGCGACTTCAGCCCAACCTGAAAAAGTTCCATTTATGACAACCCTCTGTTGTCTGTCCTTTAACCTGTTTTCAACCCAAGTGCATATATTATTACTGAGTCCAATTTTCTTTATTTTGTACACCAACCTCTTGTGTGAAACCATATCAAAAGCCTTTGCAAAATCTAAGTAGACCACATCAACTGCATTACCCTGGTCTAAATTCCTATTTACCTCCTCAAAGAAACAAATAAGGTTAGTTTGGCATGATCTATCCTTCATAAATCCATGCTGACTATTTCTAATAATTTTGTTATCCATTAGGTATTCCTGAATATTATCCCGTATTAAAGCTTCAAGTAGTTTCCCCACTATTGAAGTCAGGCTTACAGGTCTGTAATTCCCAGGTTGTGATCTAGCTCCCTTTTTAAATATAGGCACCACATCTGCTTTACGCCAATCTTGTGGTACTGAGCCTGTGGAAAAGGAGTGCTTGAATATTAAATATAATGGTTTGGCTATTACTGAGCTTAACTCCTTGAGAACTCTTGGATGTATGCCATCGGGGCCAGGTGCCTTATTTACTTTAATTGCATGTAATTTAATTTCTGCGCATGCGTGTACTATGGAACCTGGGTGAAATTCATATTCATTTAATTGAATTGTATGTAAGAACTGTATGGAATGCATTCGCAGTATAGGTATTGACAATTGAATGGAACGCATACATTACCTTCATTATCTATTATCTCTGGCTGTGTTTTCTACACAAACATGGTGTTGATGTTCATCAGCCTTCCGAAATCTGCTAAAAAGGAATAAATGTATGCATGAATTACATTACCTTTCATTATCGCTGGATGTGTTTCCTAGATGGACAAAGTGTTGATGTTCATCTGCCTGTCAAACCTGCAAAAACAAAAAGGATGAAAACAAGGTTTGAACAATCACAAAAAATAAATAACAGTCAGTCCTTGGTTATTCACTGGAATCCATCTCGGAAGCCACCATCGGATTGCAGACCATTAGATTGGGAATCCAATGTTAATCCACAGTGGGGTGCATCGGATAATCCACTCCGACGTCCATGGAATACATTATCCAGTGTCGGATAATCCGTTCAACGGATGATAGAATGACGGATACAGAGGACCACCTGTACTGTATTCAAAACTGTATTATGAACTGTATTATTCAATAAAGTTATGTTTCAGTCATCAGTTTCAATCCCTGATTACTCTAGAAAACAGTCCTCTGATGCCATAAAGACATTGTAGTGACAACTGCGCTGTTGGTTCCATTCCTGAGATGAGGGAGGCATTATGGGGATGATGACGCTCCTTTGAAGCGCCTGTTGGCTGTCGGTTTTGGCGCGAAAATAAGAAACACAGGTAGGGTATAAAAAGGACTGAGCTATTGCCATACTCCTTGATAAAGTGTACAACCGTACACGAAACGCATAGGAGGGTGCTCTCCTGCGTTTGTTATATGGAATTTTATCAATAAAGTATTTTCCTTCACCCTATGACCCACTTAATTGGATTATGCGCCAGTTCTCTCTTCTACTCTGATACCGATGTAGCCGTGCCCCCTGATTCACCCCAAAGAGCGGGAGATTACGCTTGCAAATAGTAGTTGCAAAAGCCCGCGAAGGAGGAGAGTGCATTTGGCGGGAGAAAGCAGTCCCTTGACCCAGCAGCCCTGCGGGGAGGGTCAGGTGAGAGAGTCTAGCTAATGGGCGGAGGAGGTGCCAGAGATATAGGCAGTGGTTGCGCGCATGTGGAGCGAGAGCTGATTGGAGAGGAGAGGAGAGGAGACGGAGAGTCTGCGAGGGGAGGTTGAACCGCCCCAGCGCAGGCCAGGTGCCCCAGGCCCAGTTAGCCCTGAGTAACCTTAGAGACAAGCTGATCTAGGGATCGCCTTAGACAGGTTCCTGTCCCCCTTAGTAACTGTAAGTTTTGACCGGGACTACTGCTGCGATACACTTTATTCGAGCAAATACCCAGTATGTACCTGGCAGATACCTGGAATGCGCCGCTCCTCACCTCAGACAAGCCCCGTTGCGTTTGCCTTCCCAGCCATGGTTCATGCCTGGCTGACGGGCGGCTGATCTGTTAAATGATAATGATTAGGATTTAATAGGCTGCAATGCTTCGCGTGTCTACCAGATGGCATAAATTCATGAATTGTAATGCAGTATATATATATATACTGTGCAGTATTGCAGCCAGCGGGAATAAAATGCTTCAATCCCTGCCTGGAAAATAACGCAATGCACAAGGGCAGAAAACAGTCACAAACCTCAATACACCCGAGTATACCCGAATTCGTGGGACTAGCCGAGCTCGAATAAAGTGTGTCGCCAGTGTATACTGTCGAGAGGGAGGTCTGGGCTCAGACCCCCCTGGAGTTGCCGGAGTCCGGGTGGGAGCGCCCTGGACCCTAGAGAGAGAGAGAGAGAGAGAGCGGTGTCGACGTACAGAGACCCTTTTTGAAGATCGTAGCAGTTCTGAGCACCGGAGTGCTTGGCAGGTATTTCATCAAGTGCACCAAAGGTACCATTCATTCACCCGAGACATAGTGGCTGTGCAGTCACCCATAAACACACATAGGGCCTGCTGTGAGCGGGAGGACTAATCCGTAAGGATCGGACACGGGGTGTGCTCACCCGGTGGCGGGTGTGGGGATTATTGTTGGCATCCTCCGTGGCGCAGGTTGTGGGGCGTCCGCCGTGGCGCTAGGTAATGTTGACGTCCGCCGTGGCGTGTTATATAACGTATACACATATATAGGAATGTTATGGCATGTAATGTACTGTGAGTTTGGTCTGCAAGTAAAAGAGATTGGTTTTAGAACTTGGCTGTGTAAGTGTAATTCTTGCATATACGTCCTGCGAAGACTCACTCCCCCTTTGGCGGGAGCTGTCGCAGGTGGAGGTGCTGCACCCGTTATAAAAATTGCGCGCACACCAGGCTCTCCGTGGCAGAGACTTAGGCCCTGTGAGCCAGCAGGTAATACAGCACATAGTAGTAGCTTGCTAGTGATAGGAAGCAGGGCTACACCATAAACAAGTATTCACTGTCTTTCATGATCTTGAGTTGTGCAGCAGTATATTTGTATGTACCGATGTTGCTATATGGTTGCTCACTACGCCCTTGCAGTGCTCTCATGGGTGCCTCCCCCGAACCATGCGCATTCAATGTTTGCACGCAATGTGACAGGGGGCTTAAGATGGAATGTCAGTGTTGCTTGCAATACCGTCCAAAAATGGTAGTAAGCGGTAGCATGCTTTTGTGTGTTAAACATCAAAATGCAATGTAACCCACCACTTGTTCCCATTCATTTTCGTACGATCCGATATCACACAGTATCACGCTGTATGTAATGGTATTGAAATGAAATGTAAAAACTTTAAAAAACCAAAAAGTCGCTTTAGAGAAATACATTTTTTATTTGCTAACGCTAATAAAGTTTAAATGAATGATGCAATAATGCTAAGGTCTTCACTCTTCATCAAAATTTCCAATGTTGTTCTTTATTCATCTTCATTTATTTATTTATTTATAAAAATGTTTTACCAGGAAGTAATACATTGAGAGATACCTCTCGTTTTCAAATATGTCCTAAAGCACAGTTATAAAAAATACATGGTTACAATAAAAGAACAGGGTTATACAGTCACTTCAGACATTTCATGGACAAATAAAGTAGGAAAATTGGGTATAGGGGATAAAGGGCTTGTGAGTTTCAGATAGAAATAAAGCCGCTTTAACATCAACTAACATCAGCGAACGGCAGCAAACAGCTCACGCCCTTTGGCAGTTTCAAAGGCTGTGCGCCTTTGGGGTAATGCAGATGTACGCTGGAGTGGGTAAGGTTGGAGTGGGTAAGGTTGGAGTGGGTAAGGTTGGAGTGGGTAAGGTTGAATCTGATGCATCTGTGAACAAAAAGATCTTTTCTTTGTGTCCCCATGGCTCATTAACATTCCAGTGGTTGGGGTTGCCGATTCAACAAAGAACAAGCACATGTTAACCCTTAGCATGCTGGTCCTGTGCAGAGGGGAACAGTTCTTGGGGGGGGGGCCTTCAGGCTGTGCGACTTTGGGGCAATGCAGATGTACGCTGGAGTGGGTGAGGTTGAATCTGATGCATCCAATATCACAGGCTGAAGATCTCTGTGCAGCAGGGGATGGACAATGTGAGGGGGGACACAGGAAAAGGGACTTAGAGGCTTCAGAGCCTATTCCTCAGTTCATCTTCTTCGACCTGGCTGGCTCTTGGGTGTTTTGGCCTGTAAAGAGAGAATTCTAAAAATTAATAATCACACATGCAGTAGTTTGCTGCGCATGTGTGTCGCTTTGGGACGTGGTTGAAATGCATGTGCATATCATTGAATTTCTGCGCATTCGTGTCGCTATGAACCTTGTTGAAAATAAAACTAGTTTACAGTAGATGCATGCATTACAGTACTGAACATTACCCGACAGTGTCGCTGGATCTCTTTCTTGCATGAACACTGTGTTGGTTGCAAAACATAAAAGAACATAAGCATTAAACATTGACTACATTAGGAATTTTTGCATATATTATAAATACAGTACTACAATCGAAAAGACTATAACAAAATCTTCTTAAACCAACAACTAACATTTTATTGCTGTATCTGTAACATATTCAAATGGTACACACTGCAATTAAGAGATTGTTTTTAGAGAAGAAAATACATTGCATGCATGAATTTAAGTATAGTACATTACCTGGCAGTATTTATGGATGGGTTTCCTGCTTCACCCGGCCCAAAAACCTGCAAAACATAAATGAATAAAATAGTGCTATAGTAAATAAAATAAAAAATTCAACACTTTTTTAATTAGATTAAAAATATTTCTGGAACATATTTGTTTTTACATTAATAATACAGGAAGCCATAGTTAATGCCCTGAGAGCTCCAGCCATAAGCCCTATAATTCAGCAAAGTGCATTGATGGCTTTGAAAATGAGTAGGGTTATTGTGAAATGCCGCCTCAGTTCCCCAGACATTTCCTCAAATAAAACGGACGTGCCTTCTTACCCATCGAGACATCAAAATTTACATTTTGGCGCCACTCATTATACTGTTCAAACTGACATAGTGCTTGAAAAGTACTGGACTTGACTGCCTCACCGATTGTCATCATCTGCAGGGGGCAGCAGGTGTGTGCTTTGGTAAGCAGGCATGGCTAGATGCTGTGGGAGGATGCTGTCCTCCTGTATTACTCTGTCCGGAGTTCTCATTTCAGATCTTGCCTCATCATCTGGGATATTCTCCAAAACAAGGGTATTAAAAGGAGACAAGGGGGTGAGCAGCATGCCTCTGCTAGTGCAAATGGTGCAGAGGGTGTGCAGGGTGATTCTGGTTTTGGAGAGGGAGCACAGGGTGTGCTCGGGATGTGTGTGGTATCTCCAGGGTTGGTAAGGGCACCTCCAGATCTCCCTCCTGATGCTGCGGTGTGCATACAGGCACAAGTAAAAAGGAACAGAGACACCCAATGTCCCTCTCCATCCTCTCCATTCACTCTAAAATCAGATTCAACTTTGCCTCCACTCTGGCCCTGTATTGCAGAATTGGGACAGGCGTTCCACAACCACTAAACAGATCCAACATGCGTGTGACTGAGCTTGATCTGGTGCGAGGTGGGCTCGGCTCGGAGTCGTTGGACTGGCTTGAGGTGAGCAGGGGGAGTCCGGTTGGACTTCAATGGGTGCAGGTCGAGGTGAGCATGGGGAGTCTGGTTTGGCAGCGATAGGTGCAGGGTGAGCAGGTGAGCATGAGCTGCTCATCCAAGGAATTTCCGAGGAGATTACTTTGGCCATGTTCCTCTTTCTCTATGTTGGTTCAGGATTCCTGGCATTAGGTGCTTACGGTGCCACCTTGGCCTTTCGGTTGGGGGTCTCAGATACAGCTACCACCTTTCACTTTCACTTTCTCTGGGCTGCGACAGCAGCAGCAAACTGGGTCTTGCATCCGTACAAACAGGTATGATCCATTGCACAAGATAAAGTATCTGAAAGCACAAGAGGACAAGTTATTTCAGTTAGAGATCCGTCTGTGAGGCTATGCAATTTGTGTCAGCTTTTATTTACAGTGTCCCTGAAATCATTCGGTATAAGGAAGGGTCACGTTGGAAAGGTGTCAAAAGTAGGTATATACTTTACCTGTCGATTTACCTGATAAATACAGCCTAATTTTTGTAGATGCAATACATATTGAATACACATGAATTAGTGCCTCATTCCTTTTCTAAAGCAGCGATGCCCAGAAAGTAATTTTCAGGTATTGTAGCATGGCAATAATGCTGGTGGAATCGGGCGTCAAGGTAACAGAACTGCGTTTGGTATCATGCCCATGGGAAGACTAAAATTCTTCAAAGGATCTTCCAGGTCAGAACCGAGTAAGTACTGCACTGTATACACTTATGCTTCTAATATTTTCCTCATGTAGCAACACAGTACTATACTGTATGCCTACAGTATGCACCTGCATGCTTTTAATTGTTATCATGTTGCTTATACTGTAGGGAAGCGATGTGGCTGGTGGATGCGATCAGCCATACAAATTATGAACTGTCCGCAGCAGAGGTCTGTGATGTTCTGGAGAGGAGTCATGATCTTACAGTGTGTGAGACCAGCATCAGGTGATGAGACACATTTTGGTCTGGACTTATGAAAGTGTCAGGTAAAGTGTTTCACTGTACTAAAATACAGTAGTGTGGTTCTTAAAAGTGCCATGTCTGTTATAGTACAAAATTATAAATATGCTCCACACCATGAATCATATACATAATAGTATTACCGGTGCTGCTGGTTCAAGGGATACCTGTAACAATCGTCCAGTCTTGAATAAATGGAAAAATCCAGCGCTCCACGGATTTTAAAAGTTCAATTTTATTGCGCCATATACAACGACCGTTTCAACCTTAGTAGGTCTTTCTCAAGTGAAAAAGGCACAGTGCCAAAGACAAAAACAGGAGTATATATACCCCCTACAATCATATAACAAAGTGATAAACATAAAACACCTGAACCATTAGCAATCATATAGCATAAACACTTAATGTTAACACATGAAAAAGTCTTCTCTTAAGGCTCCCGATTGGCTGCACCATCTTTCTTTTCTTTGTGCTGATATCCCCACTGCTGTCGTGAATCTCCATTAAAGTTGCTGATTCAGGAAGTATGCAACGCGCATGCGCGGTTGCGCGGTCATGCGTTCCACGCGTCTCTTCTTGCATTCCAGCAGCGTCATTCCTCATCCGGTTCTTTATTATTGATCTATGACGTCACACGCATGCACGAGCGTGTGTTCCACGCATCCATTACTGAGTTCCAGCGACATCAATCCACTTCCAGTTTAGGTACTTCTGCCGCAGTGACGCGAGATTACGGCCCTCCATCTCATCCTGGTGTCTTTACAGGACTATTCAGCATCTTTTTCAATCCAGCTCCATCCTCTCCACAGCAAGTGGGGATCCTCCAATTCTTTACTCAAAAATGACGATGAGCACTATAAAAATCAGCCTTGATAGAAATGAAAAAAGTTTGTGTCATTATTGTGTTATTTTTCTTATGATTGCTCCCATGTGTATTAAAATCTAAAAATGGAATCATTGAGCAAATATATATAGTTATATATACATATTCATCAACTGGCAGCAACAACCACCACATTAGTCGACAAGTCACCTTTTAGACAAAAAACACCCAAATGAGATATAATCATTTAACCCTCTAGGATGTACTGTGTCTAGTGTAAATGTCCAGAATGTTTCACGTTGCAGTAATAAAGTGTCTCTATCCTGACCTGCATTTGCTGTCTTGATGTGTTCAATGCCCATTATTCTTGATGAGATAGCATGTTTATGCTCAATACAGTGGCTAATTAATATGGTATCATCTGACTTGTTTTTAATCCTACTCTTGTGCTCAATGTATCTCGTTTTGAGCATCCTGTTAGTTTTGCTACGTACATCAGTCCACATGGACATTTGATTATGTACACAACATGAGTGGTAGTACAGGTGATTCTATTACGTATTTTGTATTTTTTGCCACTCCTTGGATGGACAAATTCACTGCCTACAGTCAAGATATTGCAAATTGAGCAACTACAACACCTAAAACATCCGGGCCGTTGCTCACTCAAAAAATGGGGTATAGCATAATGCTCACTTCTGTCTGCTTTGATTAAGATATCTTTAAGATTGGCTCCTCTTTGGTAAGCAAATATTGGATATGAATCACAAATGGACTTAAAGCAGACTGACATTGCTTTAAGTGTTGTAGTTGCTCAATTTGCAATAACGAGATACATTGAGCACAAGAGTAGGATTAAAAACAAGTCAGATGATACCATATTAATTAGCCACTGTATTGAGCATAAACATGCTATCTCATCATTAAGAATAATGGGCATTGAACACATCAAGACAGCAAATGCAGGTCAGGATAGAGACACTTTATTACTGCAACGTGAAACATTCTGGACATTTACACTAGACACAGTACATCCTAGAGGGTTAAATAATTATCTCATTTGGGTGTTTTTTGTCTAATAGGTGACTTGTCGAATAATGTGGTGGTTGTTGCTGCCGGTTGATGAATATGTGTATACAGGCATACCCCGCATTAACGTACGCAATGGGACCAGAGCATGTATGTAAAGCGAAAATGTACTTAAAGTGAAGCAATACCTTTTCCCACTTATCGATGCCTGTACTGTACTGCTATCTTCATATACATGCATAACTGATGTAAATAACGCATTTCTAACAGGCGCTATAGTCTCCACGCTTGTGCACAGCTTCGGTACAGGTAGGGAGCTGGTATTGCTGTTCAGGACGTGCTGACAGGCGCATGCGCGAGCTGGTGTTTGCTTATTAGGTGATATGTCCTTACTCACGAGTGTACTTAAAGTGAGTGTCCTTAAACCGGGGTATGCCTGTACAGTATAACTATATATATTTGCTCAATTATTCCATTTTTAGATTTTAACACATATGGGAACAATCATAAGAAAAATAACACAATAATGACACAAACTTTTTTCATTTCTATCAAGGCTGATTTTTATAGTGCTCATCATTTTTGAGTAAAGAATTGGATGATCCCCACTTGCTATGGAGAGGATGGAGCTGGATTGAAAAAGATGCTGAATAGTCCTGTAAAGACACCAGGATGAGATGGAGGGCCGTAATCTTGCGTCACTTAAAGGGGCCTGTATCTCGGGAAGCAGTGGGTCCCCGGACCTAAAACCAATGCGCTTCAGCTCCGGAGACCCTCTGCACATCTACACTATTAGTAAAACACATATATAAATACACAATCATTCCTTACCTTAGCGGCTATGTGCTACGGTAACGAAGCAACATTAATGTATTTTTAATAATAGTGTAAAGTGAGCAGGGGGTCTTTGAGCCACAAATCAATGCGGTTCAGCTCAGGGGGCCCCCTGTTCCCACACAATATTATTAAAATACAGAAATGCTGCTTCATTACCATAGCGTGTAGCTATGGTAGTTCAACGGGAGTCGGTGGGGGCAAGTAATGGTAAGTGAACTAAAGAAATGTATTTAATTGAACTTGTTAATTTTTTTAAATTATTTTCTTTACATGTTTATTTAATTATCTGTGGTATATCATTTCTTGCCACTGTATGTATGTATGTATGTATGTCTAGAGAGATATATACATACAGGGTAAGAAATGATAGTGTTTTAAAAGCTTGATTTGATGTGTTTGTACTTATTTTGACTATGCATCTATGCTTAAATGTATGTTTAAAGTAATTTAAAATTAGATTGATGTAATCGTTGGTATTGTATGTTGTATTAGAGGTCAGGGTTAGCCTTGGTTGTCAATTTTTTATGCTTTTTGGTACTTATATATTTTCACAGGCTACATTGCTCAGTTGCAGGTTTGAATTAGTTAATTGTTTAATTGTTAGGGATGGAATGTAAATTGTTTAGGGATGTCATTAATGAATGGTACACTGGCGACACACTTTATTCGAGCTCGGCTAGTTCCTCGAATTCGGGTATACCCGGGTGTATTGAGGTTTGTGACTGTTTTCTGCCCGAGTGCATTGAGTTATTTTCCAGGCAGGGATTGAAGCATTTTATTCCCGCTGGCTGCAATACTGCACAGTACATATATATATACTGCATTACAATTCATGAATTTATGCCATCTGGTAGACACGCGAAGCATTGCAGCCTATTAAATCCTAATCATTATCATTTAACAGATCAGCCGCCCATCAGCCAGGCATGAACCCAGGCTGGGAAGGCAAATGCAACGGGGTTTGTCAGAGGTGAGGAGCGGCGCATTCCAGGTATCTGCCAGGTACATACCGGGTATTTGCTCGAATAAAGTGTGTCGGTGCAGTAATTGATTTATGTTTACCGGATTGGTTACAATAGTATATTTGTTTGGAGTTATCTGTATTTTGCTTGCAATGTTATTGTTAACATTCATTTGCAGAATGTATATGGTGCATAGATTGTATGCATCATATATACAATGTAAATGCAATGTGTTGATTGAGATTTGAGGTTTTTGATTGGCATTTGATCTTTTTGATTGTAATATCAGTTAGGATTATGAAAGGAAATTAATTGTATTGTAGTGTGTATTTATAGAGAACTGTTATTTTGAGTACAGTATGGTTTTGATAACCCTTCTACATTTATTTGTATATTGGTTCATCATGTGTGTGTGTATATATATATATATAGATATATCTCTCTCTCTGTATATATATATATATATATATATATATATATATATATATATATATATATATATATATATATATATATATATCTGTATATATATATATATTTGCATGATGAAGCCAATGTACAAATTCATGGGTGAAGGGTGGGTATCGGGCCAGTGTGGCTTAACCCCTTAATTACCTTTGTAGTTATTATCCGATATGGTATTTAAGGGGTTAATTGATATCTGGATGTAATTGCAATGTATTGGCTTTGTATTGGCTATGTTTTTTGTGGGCAAGACAAGGATGTTGCTGGCGACTGAAACTTCTTATTGATAAGGTCAGTAATACTTAATTTATTTGAATATGCTAGTTAATGTTTTTAATAATGGGCAAATAATCTATTATCCCTATCTGGATAATAGTTATTTTGCACATTATTGTACTGTAGGTGTTGGGGGGGGGGGGGTATTCCCCAATGGTATGTGGGTAGGCCTCCCTTGTGGGTAGTGGGTGAGGGTGGTTAGGCCTCACGGGGTGGGGGGTTAGTGTGGGAGGGTAAGTAGGCATCCCGAGTGGTGGCTGAGAGTGGGTTAACCCCTTAATGACTGTAGTGGTTAATAACCGCTATGGCGATTAAGGGGTTAGGGGACATTACTTTGGATGTTTTTATTGTTGTGTCTATTTTGCAGCAGCGGAGGGGGCATGGGCAGGATGAAGATGAGGATATCCTTCATCGTGGCAACCGGTAATGGGTAAGTGCTATATGTATTTAATGTATTTATTGCTGTTTATGTATTTAAAATGGGCACATTCACTATTATCCCTTTGTGGATAATAGTAATTGTGGCCATAACTATACTGTATGTGTTAGGGGGGGGGGTTATTTCTTTAAAAGTATGTATGTGTTTATTCATTAATTTAGGGGGGGGGGCACATAATTGGTACTGCAGGCCTGCGGGTAACACCCGAGGGCCCCCGCCGGCCTAT
Source organism: Ascaphus truei (assembly GCF_040206685.1). Taxonomy (NCBI): domain Eukaryota; kingdom Metazoa; phylum Chordata; class Amphibia; order Anura; family Ascaphidae; genus Ascaphus; species Ascaphus truei. The sequence goes on from NC_134485.1 coordinate 394,196,520, forward strand.
AGTATCATTGATGTGCATATATGTGTATGTTAGGGGTTATATATATATTTATATTCATTTCTTTATTTATTTACAGTTATGTATTTATTTAGGGTGGGGCTGCTGTGTGTGAGTATTTTTTTATTGTGGGTAGTGGCGGTGGATGAAGGGGGTATTAGCCCCAATGGTGGTTTGTTTAGGGCTTGCGGGGGGGTAGCGGGAGGGCTTAACCCCTTCATGACCATAGCGGTATTAACTGCTACGGTCGTGAAGGGGTTAACTGCACCCGCAACCCCCCCGCAAGCCCTAAACTCACACCCAGGGCCAAATACCCCCTTCACCCACCCCCGCTACCCACAATAAAGCTGGCACGGTGGGTTAACCCCTTCATTGCCTTAGCGGTTAGCCGCTAAAGTAATGAAGTGGCCTGTACATGCATTTTTCCTGCCTCGGATGCATGCCGGGAGGCTCCGGTGCTGATATTAATGGTATTAGCTCTGGAGCCCCCCAGCATCAATCCGAGCCAGGAAAAAGAGCTGATTTTTTTTTATGGCCTCTATCGCCGCTCAGCTCCAGCTTCTTGCCAACTTTTTTTGGCGGAGCTATTTGGAGAACATCTCTCCATTTTATTGGCGCGATCAGCAGCGAGATGCTGATCGGGGCAACCTGCATACGGCGGGTTTTAAAACTGGCGAGATATGGCTTCTCGCCACCCGGCCGGCGAGTTTTTTTTCCAAGAAAAAAAAACTGGCGGATTTTCCTCATCTCGCCAGTTTCTCGCCATTTACTAAATTGCTGTAGGCATTTTTGGCAAAAAACTGGCGAGATTGGGCTTCTCGCTGCTCTCTGCATAGGCCCCATAGTGTTTTTCCAGGAATCCATTATTACCCTGATAGTGCCATACATTAGATATTAATTCCCATATGGTCACCGGTTCTTCCAGGATAATGACCCAAAGCTCAGTGCCTCTGCTGCCTTTATACAGGAAAGTGGAATAAACTGGGTCAGAACCCCACTAGAGTAAGTATTGTAACTGTTTCAAGATGTTTTCAAATGTTTTGAACTTTATTTTTCATTTTAAATTTTTGTCCCTAACCTTACTCTCTTTGTTTCTATATTTGCAGATCCCCGATTTGAACCCCATAAAACTGGTGTGGCACTATGAAACATCACTAAAGAAATTATATCAAGCCAGTGAACAAAGAAGAGCTTGTTAATGGGATACATAGCTACAGGGATACTCTAACATGTCCAAACATGTAAAACATTATATAAATCACATTAGGAATGTTTTAGAACATGCTGGGATTGTGAAAGGAATGTAGTCTTTATAACAAAACATATTTTTTATATTGCAGATTCCAATTTTTATTGCATTACAGCATACAGTAAATACCGAAAGGAAGCAGGAGGTATTGATATTCTGTCTTCGGTATGCAGTATAGATATTTATTTTATATTTAAATTGATCAATAAACAAATCTATATTTATAAACATATTTAAAATTGTATATATATATTTATATAGTATACAAAGATATAACACAACACCTAATACTTTGGCTCAGCCCACCTATTGTACCGACAGGGGGGCCAATGCACTAAGCTCAGATAAGTCACTTATTGCCACCTTATCACCAAAAAAGCCTACTGCTATTCAGTAAGCTCCGATAAGTCGGCGATAAGAGAGTTTTTCGGCAATATTTTTGCCGGAAAAAAAAATAATAGCCAAACGTGCGCCGATAAGCCACTTAACACCACTTATAGCCAGATTTAAAACTCGTGGTATTCTAGTAGCCCCGATTAGTTTATCGAGACTAATCGTGGCTCTAGAACAGCGTTTCCCAAATGGTGGGTCGCGACCCGGCACCGGGCCACGGCACCAAAATTGCCGGGTCGCAGCGAGGCTGGCCGCGCAGTGTCTCCCGTCCCCCCCCCCGCTAAAGTTAAAAAACAATGGCGGTGATTCCCCCCGCTGTCCCGCGCGCTTGCGCAGGGCAAGCAGGGCCCGCTACCTTCCTCCCCCCCGCTCCCAACGTGGGACGGAGGAGGAAGTACCAGCTCCTCTGCGACCCGCATGTTACATGGGGGAGGGTGGAAGAACAAGCTCCTACTGCGGCCCGCTTCCCCCCGCGGCCAGCTTCCCAAGCTCACCTCAAATGGCACCCCCTCCCGAGCCCACCTCCTGTGCACCCAAGCCCACCTCCTGTCCCGGGCAGCAGGGGATATCGGGGGCAGCATGGGAAAGCGTCCGGTGGCAAGGTAAGTCACCCCACCCAGTCACTGCCTCCCACCCAAGTGTCCCTGGCCCCCAACCACCCACCCAATTTTCCCTGGCCCCCTCCAACCCACCTAAGTGTCCCTGGCAACAGTGTCCCTGGCCCCCACCCACCCACCCAAGTGCCCCTGGCCCCCACCCACCCAAGTGTCCCTGGCCCCCTAACCCAAGTGTCCCTGGCCACCTCCCTCCCACCAACCCACCCAAGTGTCCCTGGCCCCCTCCCTAAAGTGTCCCTGGCCCCCTCCCTCCCACCCACCCAAGTGTCCCTGGCCCCCTCCCAAGTGGTGACCCTGGCCCAATCCCTCCCACCCAAGTGTCCCTGGCCCCCTCCCTAAAGTGTCCCTGGCCCCCTCCCTCCCAAACCCAAGTGTCTCTGGCCCCCTCCCTAAAGTGTCCATGGCCCCCTATCGAAAGGTGTCCCTGGCCCCCTATCTAGTGTCCCTGGCCCCCTAGAGCCCACCCACCCACCCAAGTGTCCCTGTGTGTGTGTGTGTATCAGTGTGTGTGTGTGTGTGTGTGTGTGTGTGTGTGTGTGTGTGTGTGTGTGTGTGTGTGTGTGTGTGTGTGTGTGTGTGTGTGTGTGTGTGTGTGTATCAGTGGCTGTGTGTGTATCTGTGCAGGCCCTATAGGCCAGTATAGGCGATAACATTTTTAGTGGGTCACGAAAAAGAAGTTAAAAAATAACCGGGTCACGGAAAAAAAAAGTTTGGGAAACCCTGCTCTAGAATTGAGATTTCCTCTCAAAATCACCTTGCCAGGAAAAGTTAGCAAGAGGGTGGTGAGAAGCTTCCGATAAAGCAGCGAGACATGACTTAGAAAAAAAAGTGCATTTTTCCTGCATCGGATTGATGCCAGAAATCTCCGGAGATGATATCCATTAATATCAGCACCAGAGACCCACAGCATCAATCCCATGCAATAAAAATGCATTTACAGTCAACTTCATTACCTTAGCGGCTATCCGGTAAGGCAATGAAGGGGTTAATGGACAATAGCACCTTTGTTGGGAGCAGATGGGGTGAGTGAAGGGGGTACTTGGCCCTTCACTCACCCCCTCTGCCCCAATAAACATTACAATATGTTATAATTACCAATACACAACCCACCCCGTGCCCCCACATAAAACCATATTTTTTTATACACAGGATTCATACCTGCAGGGTCCCCGGGTGGTCCTCGCGGGTGTCCGTGGGCTACGAGGTGGTCCCCATGGGTGTCCAGGGGCCCCATGGAAGTCCCCTGGTGGTCCCCGCTCATTTCTTAGGGTCCCCAGGTTGTCCAACGGTTGTCTGGGGGCCCTCGGTTTGTTCCCATGGGTGTCCGGGGACCAATAGGGGTGTCCAAGTTGTCCCCGCGGGTGTCAGTGGTGCTCAGGTGGACCCTGTGTTTGTCTGCAGGTCCTCGGGTGGTCCCCATGGGTGTCCGGTGGTCCTCGGGTGTCCCTGTGGGTGTCCGGGGGACTTCAGTGGTCCCCGCTGGCCTGCGGTACCAATCCTGTTGTTAAAAAAATTAAATTGGCATACTTTTCGATAAGTACACCTCCCCCACCCCACAAAAACACATACAGTACAGTAATGGGCAAAATAACTATTATCCAGATATGGATAATAGATAATTTGCCTGTTATTAAAACAAATATTAGCCAATCAGAATAAATAATGTAAATAAAAACATTTCTACTTACCCCTGCCATTCTGAAGGGCGTCCTCCTCAGCATACTGCAGGGCCATGTCCTCCATTGCCAGAAATACATGAAATAAAACAATCTAATGGCCCCTAACCCCTTAATCACCTTAGCGGTTAATAACCACTACAGTAATTAAAGGGTAACCCCTGTGCCCCGCTAGCCACTCTGGAGGCCTAACCACCCACACCAGACCCACTAGACACCCTGAACCCATTGATTGGCATAGTGGTACATCATACCCTTATAATATGGTTATGATAAGCCACTATACAGTAGCACTCAATGGTAACCCTAATCAAAAAGCATGAAGGCCAAAAATCAATAATAATCAAACACACGCATCTAAACAACACAATTCAATAAATAAAAACACTAGCCAACCAATTAAATAAATACAAGTAATAACCAACTAAACAATTACTGTAATTAATTTCAGCCAGTAGACAACACATCAATTAATTATTAAAACCACTATCCAACACATCACTTAAAAGCAGGAGCCAACACAATTAATAATTAATTAAAACACTAATCAATAGAAAAACAAAATACAAAACAAGTCAGGAAAATGACAAACAACGACATCTCCAGAATAAACAGAAATAGAAAAAAAAAACATTCAATACAAAGCAAGCATTTGCCAAAACATTCATTGGCTAATATAAATCAATGGGCAATGAAAAACATTAAAATACATATATATATATATATATACACAGTGGTCGACAAATCACCAAAAAATCTACTCGCCGAACAAAAAAATCTACTCGCCACCTAGTACCACACGTGTGCTGCTTGGGCCAATAGGAGCTCGCCACGATGTTAAATCCACTCGCCCGGGGCGTGCAAATGTATAGGTTTGTCGAACACTGTATATATATATATAATCCAAAATCTTGACAAAAAACACATTTACATACTGTACATTCAATATTTAACTTACCTTTAGAAGCGTTGGCCCTCCGTATCAGGAGGCTCTCGTACCGCGTCGTCATCCAATTCATTCCAACGCCATCCACCTTGAAGATCCGGACCAGGAAACCAAATTCTTCTTTCTTTAATCTTCTAACAGCTTCTTCATTCTTGATCTGTAATTATTTCTTGCTTTTCTTCATTTTCTTTCTTCATCTGTTAATCCAAAAACCCAATGGTAAATCCACAACACGATGTTGACTCGTCGGCTTCTTGATCTTAAATGCAGTGTCAAGGCCTTAAATATGCCTATGTCGTCACATTTTTAAGTCAGATGGTACAGCTCCAATCTGATTGGACACTGTATCATGTGCCCGCCTCTTTTTTTTTAAGGCTGTGACGTCATCTCCAAGGGAGGTACGTCACATCTTTCATACCCCATGGCCATATCACATGGTATTAGAGCCAATGGGATTGAAGACAATCCCATTAGTGGCTGTACCATGTGATAGGTTACCTTAGTTCAAAAGGATGTGACATCATCCCTTAAAGTGACATCAAGTCCTTATAGCTAGCGCAAAATTAACCAAGTGCCATAGATCACGTTTAATCTTTGAAGATTAATATGGAAAGAGGTACATTAGTGATACCTGTCTGTGATGCATGTTCTAGGTGAAGTGTCATAGTCACTACTATGTTTTTTCAAGTGGTTGACATTGGTATTCTCATTGGTGATCATGTGTATTTTTTGGACATGCGTACAGTACATATATTTTACAACCATTCTAAAGGGGAACCAGTGCATCTAGATATTTGCAAACATCAAGAATCTGCTAATTGAACAGAACTTTCCTTCTTAATCATAGTTTTAAAAGTGGTTGGTGAGGGAACATGCAAGTAAAAGATGGGTATTTTATTCTTGTAGAAAGGCACAAGAGGTATGATATAGTTGTGGATAAGAGACAATACAGCAGGCTATTCATGGGTGAGGAGCTGGATGGCTAAGTTTCCGATATTAGATACCTGATGAGAAGGCTGGGTCTACTCAGGCTCCAGTACAGTCAATATGGTTAATCTGCTAGCGCTACAATCACTACCTGTTTGTCCATTATTTGGAACTTTTTATGAATAGTTTAATTGTATGCAGCAACATAAGATAACCTATGTGGATTCTAACATTTAGATAAGGTAGCAGGAGATCAAGCACTGCTTATTACAACATGTAACATACAGTATGGGATACCACTTTTGTTCTGACATTGAGATAAAAATGTTAGGATACAGGTTTGTAGAGAATAGAGAATAGAGATTACAGGATAACATTTGAACAGGGGGTTAATACTGTAGTTGTATGGAGGAAAAGACTGACATGGATGTCAACTTGGAAAAAACAGGCCAGATTGAGTATTCATGATCATGGTTTGAATGGGATGTAGATGGTTGGTAGCCACAGTGTGAAAATTACAGTAAAAGGAAGCAGTATGTATATACTATATATATATATACTAGCTGATATACCCGGCGTTGCCTGGAGGCAGGGAGGGGACGGGGGGCATGAAAGGCAGGGAGGGGACGGGGCGTGAAAGGCAGGGAGGGGGCGTGAAAGGCAGCGGGGGCGTTAAAGGCAGGGGGGGCATGAAAGGCAGGGGGTGGGCGTGAAAGGCAGGGGGGGCATGAAAGGCAGGGGGGCGTGAAAGGCAGGAGGGGGGCGTGAAAGGCAGGGGGGGTGTGAAAGGCAGGGGGGCCATCAAAGGCAGGGGGGGGCATCAAAGGCAGGGGGGGGCATCAAAGGCAGGGGGGGCATCAAAGGCAGGGGCGCGTCAAAGGCAGGGGAGGCGTCAAAGGCAGGGGGGGCATCAAAGGCAGGGGGGGCGGCAAAGGCAGGGGGGGCGGCAAAGGCAGGGGGGCGGCAAAGGCAGGGGGCGTCAAAGGCAGGGCGGGGGCGTCAAAGGCAGGGGGGCGTCAAAGGCAGGGGGGGGCATCAAAGGCAGGGGGGTGCGTCAAAGGCAGGGGGGGTGTCAAAGGCAGGGGGGGCATCAAAGGCAGGGGGGCGTCAAAGGCAGGGGGGCATCAAAGGCAGGGAGGGGTGTCAAAGGCAGGGGGGGCATCAAAGGCAGGGGGGGCATCAAAGGCAGGGGGGAGGCATCAAAGGCGGGAGGGGTCAAAGGCAGGGGTGCGTCAAAGGCAGGGGAGGGCATCAAAGGCATGGATTCCTCCCCCTGCATTTCCTCACCTGGCAGCATGCCGCACTCCTCGGGCTGACACTGGTTCTCTCCCCCCTCATAGCCTCCGCTGACTCCAGGTGGCACAAAGGAGGTATTGCACGGCCGCAACTCCCTGCTGCCCTCCTCCTGCTCCTCGGGGATGTTGAGCCGTAGAGAGCATGCTCTGGGGGTTGGGGGGAAGTGGGAGAGTGACACACACACACAAACACAGACACACACTCACCTCTACTTCCGGCCGCTGCCATCTTAGGCACTCGGCGCCGCGAGGGAGGAAGGGGGTCCTTCCGGGCGCCGCCATCTTAGGCACTCGGCGCCGCGAGGCTGCTGCAGCCTGCCTGGCCACTGCCTGTCCCCCCGCCAGGGAGGGAGGTGAGTGGAGCGCCGGGGAGGGAGGTGAGTGGAGCGCTGGGGAGGGAAGTGAGTGGAGCGCCGGGGAGGGAGGTGAGAGTGGAGCACATGGGAGGGAGGTGAGTGGAGCACCAGGGAGGGAGGTGAGTGGAGCGCCGGCAAAGGAGGTGAGTGAGCGCCGGAGAGGGAGGTGAGTGAGCGCCGGGGAGGGAGGTGAGTGTGATGGGGGGGAAGAGAGTATGTGTGTGTGTGTGTGTGGCCGAGGGGGAAGACAGTGGCAGTTGGTGTGTGTGTGTGTGTGTGTGTGTGTGTGTGTGTGTGTGTGTGTGTGTGTGTGTGTGTGTGTGTGTGTGTGTGTGTGTGTGTGTGTGTGTGTGTGTGTGGCCGAGGGGTAAGACAGTGGCAGTTGGGTGACGTCAGACCCACCAATCTGATTGGCCAGAGGCTGAGGACCAATCAGATTCACCGCAGATAGCACTAACCTTTTGATTTTATATATTAAGATATATATTGCAAAAAAAAGAAGTCAGTGCGGCTCCCATAGCATAATTCTGTAAATAAAATTTTGATGGTTGCCCAAAATAACTGACGACCTCCATGCTGCCAAAGACACTAAAATAACCTACGACCTCCATGCTGCCAAAGACAGAGGTCATTACACTCTGCTCATATTACTCGACCTCTCTGCAGCATTTGACACCGTGGACCAACCTCTTGTGCTTCACATTCTCCATACTCTTGGTATTCGGAAAAAAGCTCTATCCTAGATCTTATCCTACTTCTCCCATCGTACTTTCAGTGTCTCTTCTGCTAACACCTCCTCCTCCTCTATTGATCTCTCTGTGGGGGTACCCCAGGGCTCTGTCCTGGGACCTCTTCTCTTTTCTCTGTACACGCTCTCTCTAGGTGACCTAATAACATCTTTTGGGTTTAATTATCACCTCTATGCTGACGACACACAAATATACTTTTCAACACCCGACCTTACACCTGCTGTACAAACCAAAGTTTCTGAATGTCTCTCTGCTATATCATCTTGCATGGCCCTCCGCCGCCTTAAACTCAACATGGCTAAAACAGAGCTCCTCATACTTCCTCCCAAACCTGGCCCTACTACCTCCTTCCACATTACTGTTGGAACTGCAATCATTCACCCAGTAGCACAAGCACGCAGCCTAGGGGTCACACTTGACTCCTCTCTTAAATTCGCCCCTCACATTCAAAACATTTCTAAAACCTGTCGCTTTTTCCTCTGCAATATAACAAAGATACGCCCTTTCCTCTGTTGCTCGACTGCTAAAACTCTGACTCAGGCCCTCATTCTCTCCCGTCTTGATTACTGTAACCTCCTGCTGTCCTGCCTTCCTGCCTCTCACCTGTCTCCCCTACAATCTATCCTAAACGCTGCTGCCAGTCATGCTACTCTTTCCTAGATCTGTCTCAGCATCTCCCCTCATGAAATCCCTCTCCTGGCTTCCGATCAAATCCCGCATCTCACACTCCATTCTTCTCCTCACTTTTAAAGCTTTACACTCTTCTGCCCCTCCTTACATCTCAGCCCTAATTTCTCATTATGCACCATCCAGACTCTTGCGTTCTGCTCAAGGGTGTCTTCTTTCTACCCCCTTTGTATCTAAAGCCCTCTCCCGCCTTAAACCTTTTTCACTGACTGCCCCACACCTCTGGAATGCCCTTCCCCTCAGTACCCGACTAACACCCTCTCTATCCACCTTTAAGACCCAACTAAAGACACACTTGCTTAAAGAAGCATATGAATAGCACTGTGGATATTCTGAGCACATGATACATAAAGCTTGGCCCCCTGCAGACGCACTTACCAGAACTCCCTCCTACTGTCTCTGTACGTTCTCCCTACCTACCAATTAGACTGTAAGCTCCTCTGGGCAGGGACTCCTCTTCCTTAATGTTACTTTTATGTCTAAAGCACTTATTCCCATGATCTGTTATTTATATTATCTGTTATTTATTTGATTACCACATGTATTAATACTGTGAAGCGCTATGTATATTTATGTCGCTATATAAATAAAGACATACAATACTTGAATTACGGCCACTCACAATGTTAAAAATAAAATTAAGTAAGGACTCAATATAGCTGGGACTTCACCCGTTCCTCCGTCACATAACCAGATCCACGTGTATGGATACCGCCAGACCTCTGCCACGGACGCCAGAGTGTGCGTCCACACTGATTCACTTCCTGGTTGAAGTCTCGCGATACCAGTTCCGGATGTTTACAGCATACGCATGCAGTGTACCATAACCGAAATGTGAAATCATCAGAGGATAAATTTAATTGAAATCTTCAACACTGGTACTGTATATGGAGTAGAGTATAGAAGTCCACAATAGGTTAGAGATTCCTTAGCTTTACCCTACGCATTTCGTCGCGACATCCGACTTCCTCAGGGGATCAATACACAGTATATATATACACAGAATATATATTCCATTCCTATTATAACATCATATATATATATATATATATATATTTTGTGAGAGAAAGAAATGACCCCGCATCCGTATGACAAATAAAGGCAACTACAAAACCGACAAGAAAATAAAGATGTAATCATCTATCGGTGGTGCTAAAAGGGCGTATAATATTGTAAAAAGAACAAAAGAGCCCCAAAAAAAAAGCACTCAAGTATGCCTCACATTACAAAACCACATTGTTTATTTGGAAAATGTCACAGAACATAAAGTAAAATTAAAAGCACAGAAAATAAAATACGGCATGGATCCCCTGAAAGGTGCAAACTTGATAAAAAAACTCTAATCAGGGAGTAACCCTGAAAAACAATTCAGAAGTCTAATAGACGGATAGATACTGACAAAGTACCTGACAAGGTATGTACCACGTGGCTTTTAACAGACACAACTCAATAGTTAAGTAAGGTGGCTGATACTGTGGGTAACAGAATAATGCTGTCTCCCTGGTTCTGGGGACAAGTGTGTAGCATAGCAATGTCAGCAAGTTAACAATGAAAACACATAGATACTCACAGAAAAGCACACCTTAGTCTGTTACAGCAATAAAAAGATACTTCACCTTATGTCAGACACTCAGCAGAGTGTATAGAGGAATCAAGGAGCCAAGCTCAAAGCACATGAGGATGTCCCAAGGGGGGGACAAAACAGGGGATCCTGCCTACTGGACCTGCTCCTACGCGTTTCGGCCTTTGCCTTCAACTGGGAGGGGTACTGTAGGCAGTAAAACATGCACTTTAAAAAGGGATCTAATTGGGCCAGTGATAGCAAACACCTGAAATGTTTAATAAGCCGCACATGGAATAGGGAGTATGCTTATGTGTATACACGCTGTGTCATGAATACATTAAAGGCTGAAAGCCAATGGTTGGGATGTATTCCCTGTAGTCCTACCCAAAAGAGGGCATAACTGGCAAGCAGATATCTTTAAAGTAGTGCTGCGCATGTGCATGAGATCATGCACAATCGACTCTACTTCTGGTGTCACCCGTAGTGCGCGATCTAATGGCCAACAGGATGGGGAAGCATTAGAAACTCCTCCTCTCATACTTACAGGGCACCGAGGGCAGGGACATGCACCATGATTGCGAACGCGCATGTCCGTGACGTCATACGTGACCGCCCCCGGCGCCCTGCACTGATCAAAGAGGGAATGGCACATACCTGAAATCTCCCTGTGCTCAAAGCGCCCCACTGCGCATGCTTGCCCTGAGTTAGCTGGAATTGCGCAATCCTGATGTTATACGTGACGACCATGCCTAACATGCGCATGCGCAGTGTATACATCTCAACACAGTAAGGCAAAATCTGTTTTAAAGGGATATCACACTTAGGATAAATAGATAACATGAATAAGCTATGCAAATGGTATCTATTATCACACAGCAGGGAAGTACTACATTATCAGGCATTTGGTGATGACATATCAGATACTGTCATGACAATATTAACTGTAGATAACCATCTATTAATGAAATTCATAATCATATGGATAAACAAAGGCTGGATAGTCTATTATATTGTCCTCAGTGCAGAAATATCTGTACTATAATTGAAGTCCATAATTATCACATGTGATCTGACAAAAGATTATCCAAGGGTCATACACTGATGACGATAAAAATGATGTTTTCCTTCACAAGGGCTAGGTGATTCGTGTTCACAGGTGTTAGCAAAATTCCATAGAAGAATATGTTAGAGACTCAGTCTTGAACATGATCGTTACATTGATGTCCCATCTGTGATGGTGTATTTATATTTTCTATTTGTTGCAGAGAATCAAAACTCTGATCTGTTGGTGACTTTAGACACAATGGAGTCATATCCAAGTTCTTAGATGTCCCATGCAAAGCGTACTGATGTTCCAACAAAGTTTATAAAATGCCATTCATTTTTAATCCATTGTTATCCGTTCTTGGATGATATATTCCTCATTTCCGAATTTCCATAATTATCCTCTTCATTACAGCCAGGGCTCTTTTTACGGTCACATTCATTATGCAGATTGGGATATAGGATAGATCACTGTCTTAGTGCAGAACTCATGCGGAACAAACCCAGGACTCTGTAATAGAATGCAGGCGGAAAGAGAGAGGAAAAAAGGGGAGAGAAAGAGGGGTGTATGAGATTCTTATCACTACACTTATAAAGCGAAAAGTTCTAACAGGGTATGCATAAAACAGGGTAGGAACATAAATGGTACTGTCTAAATGAACATTGCGAAGCCCAGGTAGTCGTTAAGGCCTTGCGGTATCATTGAGTCCACTTGAACGATCCACCTGGACTCCCTTCGTAAGAGTGCCTTTTCCAAATCACCACCCCTCAAACCGAGGCTCACTTTCTCTATCGCAAATGCCTGTAACAGTGTCACATCTGATGCATGTGTCAGACAGAAATGCCGTGCAACAGATGTTATTTTCTTGAAAGCCAAAAGATCTTTGGAGGCATTTTTTATATTTCTAACGTGTTCGAGAACTCTAAATCTTAGTTCTCGTGTGGTCATCCCAATATACGGAAGACCACACGGACACGTTAGACAATAAATCACTTCTTTTGACTTGCAATTAAGACAATCCTTAATTTTGAAATGTTTTATTTTGTTCGAGTCTGTAAACACATCTGTCTGACACATGTATCGACAGGCAGAGCAGTTTTTGCATTTGGTAAAGCCTTTTCTTTTTATTGTGGTGAGGAATGTTTCCTTGGGAGTTGGAACAAAGTGACTTGCCACAAGTTTATCTCTAAGGTTTGGAGACTTGCGACTCGTCATTGTCACCCTATCACCCAGTTTCCTTTTAAGGTCAGGGTCAGTCATTAGAATGTTCCAATGACTTTGCAATGTCTGGCGTAGCTGATGCCACTGTTTGTTATACGTGCCAATAAAACGAATTTGATGGTCTAAATTAGTTTTTGTTTTAGGACATAGCAAAGTTTCCCTGGGAGTGTTAAGGGCTTTCTTATAGCCCTTCTCTACACATCTGTTGCTGTACCCTCTCTGTGAGAATATTTTCCTCATCTCTCCTGCTCTCTCACAAAAAACCCTTTCTGTGGAAACATTGCGCTTTAAGCGCAGGAATTCGCTGGTGGGGATGCCTTTTATTTGATGTTCCGGGTGGAAACTAGAAGCATGCAGTATGGCATTAGTGGATGTTTTTTTATGGAAAATGTTGGTGTATAGTGTACCGTCAGGCCCAAGATTCACATAGAGGTCCAGGAATTCAACCTGTGTCTTACTGCAATTAAATGTTAATTTGATGTTCATGTCGTTGTGGTTGAGAACATCGACGAAGCTCTTAAACCCAGCTGCTGTCCCCTGCCAGAGGATCAGCACATCGTCGATGTATCTCAACCACAACAACACATGCTGCGTGAATTCAACATTAGCCTCCGAGAACACAATCTCCCGCTCCCACCAACCCAGGAAGAGGTTCGCATAGGAGGGGGCACATGTAGCTCCCATTGCAGTGCCTCTCTTCTGCAGATAGTACCTGCCCCTGAAGATGAAGTAGTTATGAGTAAGGATAAATCTCAATAACCTCAGGAGCAGGTCCATCAAGCCAGCGGAGACATTCTGCATGGACAGATAAAACTGTGTGGCGCGCAAACCATCCTCGTGGTCTATACATTGTGACAAACGCCCCTCTTTTGTAGTGCTGACGTCTGTCTGGGTTCTTCCCGACACAGTCTTCTAGGGTTAATTATACAACAAACAGGATCATGCAAAGTATTATGCTGCTTAACTCAGGCTTCTGCCTGCTTTATTTTCATCCAAGTAAGGTACTGCAGCTTTAACATGTGAAGGTTAGAGGTACTCAGATACTTTCATTCAGCAGTTCACATATTTCAGTGTTACCATATTTCCCACACTGTTATTTCAAGAAATAAAACCAAAATCATATAAGCAAAATCCTATCCCTTTCAGGGATCTAACTACACATCAGAATCAGTCTCTCTAACAGCTGCTGGCCAACTAAACTGGTTCCCCAGCTTAAAACAATGCTCTCTCATTTAGGGACACAAGATACAGTACAGTCTTTTAGCAACAGCAGTAACCATTTGTTTTGTCTTATCTGTTCGTGGAGTCCAGGCAAATCCTCTGGTACTGTGATACGTGGAGGGGCCGTCAACCCCGATACTGGATGCAGGGGAGCAGCGACACCCCCAGCCCCCAGGCTCCAAGGAGAGAGAGTCAAATGCAAAACCTCTCTGCTCTAAATACTGCTGCGGCACAGTTTATTCGAGCATTTGCCCGTTCTGTGCCGCAGCAGTAGCCTGGCGCGCGCCCGAGTGTGACGGGCGCGCGCCGAAGCAGCGGAAGAGCGCCCTCCGATCGGGGCGCTCTCCCTACCGCTGCCGGGTCCGCCGGGTCCCCCGGAACCCCCTGCCGCTGTCCCGCGATCGCGGGACACCAGGGCTCCCTCGGGGAGCCCCTGGACACGCGTGCAGGGGGCGCACGCTCCCGATGACGCGTGACCGCGCGTCTATGACGCGCGGCACGCCGAGGGGCGGCCACTAGCAAGCCGGGAGATTTCCCGGCTTGCGGTACCGACCACACTTCAATAAAGTGTGTCGGTAGTGTACCTGTGCATGTGATTAGAAGAGCAGGTGAGGGAGAACTAGAGCCATTGTAATCTGTGGTCTGGATTTTCCATCCAGCTGCCTGAGTTAATGGGAAGCTGTGGAACGGATGATTTTTAGCTATTCCTGCACTTTCTGCTCTAAAATGGGGCAGAAAGCTGCCTAACATCTTTGGACTATGTCACAACATGTATAAAGGGACTCTACATCACAGGTCGCAAGTATTGTCTCATCGTTGACCGTGATGTAGGCCAAGCGCGCCAACACGTCCATAGTATCCTTAATATAAGATGGCAGAGTCTCCACTGACGGTTGCAGAAAAGAGTCAATAAATTGGCAAATGGGCTCACATAACCCCCCTATGCCCGACACAATGGGCCTTCCCAGGGGGTGGGTCGGGTTCTTGTGCACCTTAGGCAGAAGATAGAATGTTGGGACTCTAGGGGATTTGATGGTAAGGGCCTGACAGTTACGATCTGTGATATATTCGTCTAACACCGCAGACCTCAATATGTTATCAATCTCAACTTTATAGCGGATTGTGGGGTCTGTAGCAATCTCCGCATAACATACAATGTTCTTTAATTGTTTATATGCTTCTTTTTCATACATCACCTCAGGCCAGATGACTATGTTTCCGCCTTTGTCACTGGGTTTGATGACGATGTCTCGCATGGCTTGTAGTTCTTTAATCGCTGTCAGCTCAGATTTTGTGAGGTTGGCACCTTCCATCTTTGTCTTGATCTTTTTGAAGTCCTCAGTAACCAGTTTCAAATAAACCTCTACTGGTGGACACGTCTGCCATGGAGGGCAGAATATCGACTGAGGTTTCCAATGCGCTAGGATGTCTTTTTCCTCAATCTGCATAATTCCTTGTTCATGAAACAAGGATTCCAAGTCCTGTAACTGGGCATTCTCCTGTGTGCTTAAGTGTACAAGTTCAACATTATCATTAGTGACATCACGATCTTTGGCAAAAAATTTAAACAAAAGAAGTTTCCTACAAAATAAATTCAGATTCTTTATCCACTCAAAGTGGTCCATGCAGGATGTGGGGGCAAAAGAGAGTCCTCGTTGCAATACTGAGTTTTGATTATCAGTGCAGGGCGCCGGGGGCGGTCACGTATGACGTCACGGACATGCGCGTTCGCAATCATGGTGCATGTCCCTGCCCTCGGTGCCCTGTAAGTATGAGAGGAGGAGTTTCTAATGCTTCCCCATCCTGTTGGCCATTAGATCGCGCACTACGGGTGACACCAGTAGTAGAGTCGATTGTGCATGATCTCATGCACATGCGCAGCACTACTTTAAAGATATCTGCTTGCCAGTTATGCCCTCTTTTGGGTAGGACTACAGGGAATACATCCCAACCATTGGCTTTCAGCCTTTAATGTATTCATGACACAGCGTGTATACACATAAGCATACTCCCTATTCCATGTGCGGCTTATTAAACATTTCAGGTGTTTGCTATCACTGGCCCAATTAGATCCCTTTTTAAAGTGCATGTTTTACTGCCTACAGTACCCCTCCCAGTTGAAGGCAAAGGCCGAAACGCGTAGGAGCAGGTCCAGTAGGCAGGATCCCCTGTTTTGTCCCCCCCTTGGGACATCCTCATGTGCTTTAAGCTTGGCTCCTTGATTCCTCTATACACTCTGCTGAGTGCCTGACATAAGGTGAAGTATCATTTTATTGCTGTAACAGACTAAGGTGTGCTTTTCTGTGAGTATCTATGTGTTTTCATTGTTAACTTGCTGACATTGCTATGCTACACACTTGTCCCCAGAACCAGGGAGACAGCATTATTCTGTTACCCACAGTATCAGCCACCTTACTTAACTATTGAGTTGTGTCTGTTAAAAGCCACGTGGTACATACCTTGTCAGGTACTTTGTCAGTATCTATCCGTCTATTAGACTTCTGAATTGTTTTTCAGGGTTACTCCCTGATTAGAGGTTTTTATCAAGTTTGCACCTTTCAGGGGATCCATGCCGTATTTTATTTTCTGTGCTTTTAATTTTACTTTATGTTCTGTGACATTTTCCAAATAAACAATGTGGTTTTGTAATGTGAGGCATACTTGAGTGCTTTTTTTTGGGGCTCTTTTGTTCTTTTTACAATATATATCTTTATATATATATATATATATATATATATATATATATATATATATATATATATATATATATATATACAGATGAGACCACGAGTATTCTAAAGCTTGCCTTAAACTAGCCCGGTTACATTCTGTGTATGTGCTGGGTGTAACCTGGCTAGTTTAAGGCAAGTTTAAGGCATTTCTGCATTGACTAATGACCCATAGGATTAACACAGCAGGGGTCCCTGGCAGTCCCATTCAGTTTGAATGGGACTGCCAGGGACCCCCGCTGTTAATCTGATGGGCCATTAGTCTGTCTGCAGAAATGTCACTGAAATGTTGCAGCATGTACCCAGCATTTACCCAGCATGTACCTGGGTCTTGTTGGTGATTGCCCCAGATTTGTTTTAGAATACTCGTCGGAACTACAGTATATAGATTTTAGGGTACAATAAATAAAATTTAAAAATGGATCTGGAGCATCTTTTTCAAATAAAATAGATTAAAATATTCCTATTCATGGGACAAACATCTTTTTTTTAAAATGCGTCTTTATCTCCATTCAGCTGACAGTGTACCAGAATTTCTCCTTTGAGCTTGATGTGTAGCGGAATCGCACTGGGACGTTGGTTTATTAGGACCATACTTTGGGAGATTTGTGTTTGAGGAACTATAGGGATGTACCACTGGCACTTGTCCTGTGGGAAAAGGCTTGCAGATGGGGTTCATCCCCCAAAACGTTGCCAACTTTAATTAATTATTTTTCATTTTGCTCTTTTACCTTATTTCTCTTCTTTTTTTCCCTGCACACTTTTGTACACCTTATTGGCACTCTTAGCCACGTTTTCCTCCTACTTTCTCTGTGTGCTTTTGTAGTCTCCCCATTATTTTGTATTTTTTGTTCCTCTGTGCTGTGTAATTCACATCACCATTTCTGTGGATAAGTATTATTTTGTTTATTGACTGTTTCTCTGTTATATGTACCGTACATTGTGTTTTCTTTACTGGCCTTGTTTTATAGATATTATTTGTCTGACTTTTCAGTAAATACCTGTTTTTTCTGAGTCAATTTTGGCTTGATATTTTTACCATTTCATTGCTGAGAACTTCCTTCCTGTTTTCTTTTTAATTTTGAGGGAAGTAGGGTCACTCATTGTTCACGTTGCACTTTTTATTTAGACAATTTTTGACAATCATTTGGTTGTTGTGTAGTGCTATCTATACTATATACTTTGCTTGAAAAAACAGATCCATCATATTTCACTTATCTTGTGAGATACTGCTACATTCACAATGTTTTGTTTGTTAATTTATTTATTTAAATTATCTGGTATTATTTTTTTACCAGGACAAATGCATAGAGATTTCACTCAAGTCCATTCTAATATATAATACTCCAGTTAGTAGAAACAATATCAATTATACTCTGTCTGTAAATGTAATAGTGCAATGTAGATGTATGTCAGATTCTGGTCTATCTTAATACATTACATCAATTAATCTGTATAACCTGATAAGATGCATCATTTTAATTTTAATTGTGACATTGATTTTGCTACCTTGCCTTTAGGTCAGTTATTAACAGCAAATTAGAAATAATGAATCCTCAAACTAGTCAGTCAATGTGACCTTTACATCTATCAACTATGTGACAATTTGTGTTAGGGGTCAAAAAAAAAGTACAGGGATAATGTCAATAGCAGTTATAGTACCATAGTTAAACAAGCAGCAGAATTATTGTATTAAACATTAAAGGGATTTCTCTTGTCCATAGACATCACACAGCTCCATGTACTGTTGCACCTTTATTGAAACCCACTGGAGTATTATTGTATCACTGTAGTTTTCATGTACATGTTATTCGCTCAGGACCTTTATATTTAGGAAAATAATTTTAGCAGACAGCATAGTTAAAATAGAAAAGATAAAAGTATAAACTGGTACTATACAAATCCAGAGTCATCGGCCCCACCAGATAAAGTGTAAATTGCAATAAGGATCAGCACACATTTAAAGCAAGAATTACTTCTGAAATGGATTACATCATAGTCCATGGAAAATAGTTAATTCTCTATGGGATAGATGCACAGAGCTCAGTTGGGGACTTAACGAGATGTTATCTTCAGTTAGCTTCTCGTTAAGTGCTAACCGGGATCTTCAAAGCTTACCAGTAATCTGTTAAGTGCTGTTTTTCAGCCATAACAAACTCTTGCGTTTATATAACAGATGTTGATGCTAATGATATGCAAAATAGGTCTTTCTGCTAACAACGCATGACCACAGAGCACAACGCATATCCACAGAGATCTACTGGATCAATAAGTAAGTATAGATATAGGATAAAGTATCTGTTGTCTAAATTTAGCATAGGTTGAACTTGATGGACCTACGTCTCTTTTCAACCTCATCTACTATGTAACTATGTAACTATGTATGTACTTGGCAATACTCACATCTAAACCCTGAAATAGTTTTTTTTTACAGGGTCTGGATAAGTGTTAGATCACAGTTAGGTATGATTTAACTATAATATTGTTATGTACATGGTTATTTTCCTCTCCTGTCTTTATTTACTTTGACACCTTTTCAGGGATCTTGTTTGTCGTAATGCTAGCTTTGGGTAAAACAGGGATTAAGGCCATGTTATTTGAAGCTAAAGCAAGGCAGTGCTAATTTAACATAGCTTTATTGTAAGCCTGTGCTAATGAGATAACCAACTGCTGTTATTTTTGCATATATTTAGATTTGTGGAAACCCATTAAACTCTGGAAAACTAACGAGCCCAGATTTAACGGAGCTCTGTGGATCTACTGCAAAGTCTGGCTGTAGAGCTATAGTCAGAAAATACCCAGGAAAAATTGAATGGAGACTAGGCAATCCATACACAAAATATCATGCACTGCCAAAAATGGGTGCCTACCAAATATAAAACAATAAGAATGTCATTTATGGGTCGACATGGCCTCTAAGCTGATACCTCAATTGTGCTGTATTATGATCCCATTTGTGGAAATGTCCTGCAAAAAGAGTCTTCCTCTTGAAGTAATGAATAGTCATCCTGCACTAACTAATTCTTTCTTTCAAAGTTACTATTGTTTTGCCTATATACAGTTGTCCACATGGGCATTTTAATAGTTGTAACATGGGAAAGTACCATGACTAGGCTTAGAAAGAATTGTTCGGCACCATCTGGACTTTGTTTCAGCCTCCACCCATTTATACCTTACATTTCTAGGATATTTATATGCAAATAATTTCACACAACAGTGCCCTATATCAGGAAGATATTCCAGTGTTCAACTACATTTTGTTTAACCCTACCAAAATGTAAACTGTAAGTAGTGGTGAATGTAATATGTCTTTTCTCCATTTTCTTATGTATTATCTTTACACATGATTTATTGATTACAAGAATGAACATGCTGATTCAAGGATTTTGTTAGAATAACCCTTCATTCAAAATGTATTTTCACTTCCTTTTTTGTCCAAATACCTTGTAGGATAACCTACACACACAGTTCTCATTGGCTACAGGTTAATCCTTGTAAAAGTCTACAGTACATCTGTGCAAGCTGGAAAGCTATTGATTAGGTATACAGGCTAAATTGATTAGGTATACAAATCGATCTGAAAAACTGTTGCTATCAACGCTAACCTCACTTCATGAAAGGGTATTGTGTGTCCGCTGGAGGTGGCCATTAACTTAAATGTAGGATGCACTGTTTTGAGATATTCCTTAAAGTCATCACACATCAAATCATACCCTGTCCAGATCAAAAACACATAATTGATAAAAAAACAGAACTATAGTTAAAAGTATGTTTTATATAGATTTTCAATGAAGAGAATGGCCATAAACAAGTTGTACTGTACAGTATATACGTGAGCCAAATACACCCCATTGCTGTTACATACAATAGACCTGTTCCTAAAAACAATCCTATTGTACAACTAATAATTCTTATTTATATGTAGTGAAATTATGATAAAGTCAGAGAGTGGTGTTTGAATCTTACCTTCCCCCAAATATTGTAAATATAACACACTCAATGCTTTCACTTTGTGTGATTGCCCTATACATGCTCTTAAAAGCTACAGTATGGTAGTGTAAAAGTTATCTTAGACATGTGCAGAAATTTCTTTAGAGCGAGAGGTACTGTAATGCCGACGAGTATTCTAAAACAAATCTGGGGCAATCACCAACAAGATCCAGGTACAAGCTGGGTACATGCTGCAAACATTTCAGTGACATTTCTACAGTGACTAATGGCCCATCGGATAATAGCGGGGTCCCTGGCAGTCCCATTCAAACTGAATGGGACTGCCAGAGACCCCTGCTGTGTTAATCCGATGGGCCATTAGTCACTGCAGAAATGTCACTGAAATGTTTGCAGCATGTACCCAGCATGTACCTGGATCTTGTTGGTGATAGCCCCAGATTTTCCAAGGCAAGTTTAAGGCAAGTTTTAGAATACTCGTCGGCGCACCTGTAACAGAGGGAGACGAGCCTACCCAACTCCACTGAATCCCAAACCAGATTCCTAAGAGAGGGTCACAATAAATGTGTAGTCACATCCCCCTGAGCTTTTTCATGAAACTAAAAAGTAAATATAGTCAAACTAAAGACTAAGGAAGGCAAAGGACTGGAGAGAAGTGAAGGACCGTGAAGAGTCTGACCAAGAGTGAGCTAGAACATGAGTGAGCGATAGCCAGGCAAGGAGGTGAGGCAAGTTCCAGTACCAGAACTGTACTTGGCGGGTCAGAGCTTTTCATAGACTGTATACAGTGGCGGCCGCCTTTATCCTCCTGCGGCCGCCACCGCGGGAATTTTAAAATCGCGGAGGCACGCGGCTTTTTTCCGTCAGATTTCCCGCGACGCGGGTGCTTTCAATGATAAGCGCCATTAGCGCTTATCTGATGATGCGGCCGCCGCGCGGGAAACTCCGGAAGAAACGGAGAAAACCCCCGCATTTATCCCGGCAAATAGAAGGATAAAGGCGGCCGCAGCAGTACATGGGCAGCACAGCGCTCTGTCCCCAGAGGGAGGGATAGCATATATGGTACTGAAGGTACTTTAGTGCTTATAACTAGTTACGCCGCAATTTTGGGATATGAGAGTCAGATCTAGAAGCCTACTTAATAGACACTGTGTACCACTACTTGCCAAGCACCTACCAGACCTTTTTTACAGTCCAGCTGCTACATGCAGCAACACTAAAGGAGACACTGATTATACTCCAAAAGACAGAT
>NC_134485.1:394228391-394293391 GCF_040206685.1 Ascaphus truei
GCAAGCTTTAGAATAAAGCTGGCCGGGACAGTACATCAAATACAGTTTCTAAGATGATAACCCTGCAAAAGCAATCCTCTCGGGTAACAGTGTGCTAAACCAGCTGAAGAGTAGCACCACTGTCACAGCATACTTTTGAGCTCTACTACTCACACCTGTATCTAATCTACCCATTAGCATATCTCACAGGTATCTCAGGTGTGTTCCTTTTTATGCACTAGGAACATTGAATTGGCAACGACAGGTATTATCATTCACTGTGATGCCATTCAAACTGACAAGAGTATCTTTTGTGACTTTAACATACAGTAAGTATCAAGTCTAGTGAAAAATGGGTGCAAGATCCTGTCTATGTGCATGCTGCTGTTCACTGAGACTATTGTTTCCAGACACTACGGGTCTCTCCTCACCATAAATTAAAATGGTCATAGAAGAAAAGAAATTCCCCCACATAACTCCTGTTGCATCACAAGGAACCTAAGGCTGAGCTTATAGTCAACGTGATTGTGCTAGCACGCGCGCCTGCAACAGCACAAGTTGCATAATGGCGATGAGGCCGTCCCTAGTGCATGCACGACGGAGCACAATGGCACAACTGCTTTTTGAAGCGACAACATTTTTTGTCTTTTCAAGCGCGGCCGTATGACATCTGTGTCACATTAGTGGTTCGGCCAATGAGGGCGAACCAGCTTCGTGACGCATCCGCCATCCCTCCCCATTGCCTCCCCAATCACCTGCAGCTCAGTTCACACAGCGCGAGTCTATGCAGTCCATAACGCGCGTGCCAAGGTAGAATAATCATAGCCTAAAAGTGAATACAGCTGAGAATGTTGTGATATAAAAGAAGCTCACTTAGTGGGAGATAAAATTACTAAAACAACTTTTATTGTGGTATTAAAATACTGTATAACACTATTTACATCTACTGTAAGCTATCTATACTGGATTAAAAAATGCCTAGAAAGACATTAGAGTCTAGTGAAAGGAGACTTTAAGCTTCACAAGCCTGACAAATATTACCAAATCACCATGAGAGAGACAGAGACTGAATAAAGTATTTAAATTACCTTTACATTGCAGCATTGTATTTTTATGACAGTTAAATTGGCAGGAGCAGTAAGGTACCTTAATCCACAACAAATCTTAGTGAATCTCACCTGTCATCAGCTGTATAGCTGTATGATTGGATAACTGATCAATCTTTCCACATCACCGAATGTCTTTAAAAATGACTTTCATAAAATGTGCTTACTTTAGCTACTCCTGCTGCAATATTTAGCTTTTACATTTTTATTTGCCATTGGTATTTTGATGTACAGTTTTTTTGTGTTCTAGTATCAGTTGCCACTCCTTTATAAATTCAGATGCTCAAAGGTACTGTATTAGCATGTCAAAATACAGCATTCGTCAAAATAATAATAGATCAATTACATTCTGTAATATGTTATTTTGTTTTAGAGCATTGCTAGAATGCTTTAATTATGTTAAATGTGCATTGTTCTTCCATGTTGCAGACAGGTCTGACATGTGGATGGTGCAAAAAGAAACATTTACCGTGCAATCTGCATATAGGGACCTATGTATCAATCATAAATTGAAATACAAATAATATCTAGCTTAAAAATGGGGTTCTTATTTATCATACTTGAACGCACAATATATATATATATATATATAAATATTATTTGAGAGTCTGCGTTGATGCTGTAATATGAAATGTAAAAAGAGAACAATTGCCGCAAATTGTCTTGTAGTCTAAGTATTTTTTTTTGTTTTCTGATGTTTTGCTTCCCTCTAGCAGTCATTTGAGGAATCAGTTTACATCTATACTGGAGATCTGTTTCGCCTGCATAAATCTATGATACAGTTTTCTGCAGCCTTTGTCTACAGTTGGGCAATTTTGTGACTGATATACTGTAGGTCAGGATTCACCAGTCTACTTAGCTTCCCTTTCTATATTAGTAACTTGCCTATAGTTGTGCTTGCTTATTGCTTAATCCCATCTGCTCAGTTTGTAGCCCAAGACAGAAATCTCTGTTGACCTCATGTTCCAACCAATTCATAAACAAGATTTAATATGTCCCTATCACCTATGTTCAATAAGTACTTTGTAATTCAGAAGATCACCCTGTCTTAGTGTAGGAAGTTGGAAAAGAGTTTAGCTATCTCTATAGTCATACAGTGTGCCGTCTCATGAGGATAGGATAGTGAAAAGATAAATGTTCTTAAAGCAATATATCTACAGCTAAGCCTACTGTTATGGCTACAAATTGGTATACATACACAAGGTACTGTGAGGATCAGGACACAGACTTAAGGCATGTTGCTGCATCTAGAACTGTCACTATATCAGCAGCCTATGACTGCAAAACATGTCAGTTATTAGCTGACCCACAATTTGTATGGGCCTGCAAGCATTTCATTAGGTTTTCAAAGGAAATCATTTTGGCTACTGAGATCGTTTTTGCCACGGCCGTTTTTGCCACGATCAGATGATCGCCAGTGTTAAGCCACCACTTACATCGCTGCCGGGACATCTCTTCACCGGCCGCTTAATACTAATGCTACCCACTACCCTAAGAACCTTAACTCCTTACCCTAAAACCCTTTACCCTCAACCTCTACCCTAAAATCCTTAACAATTTACCCTAATCCCCTTCCCTAAAAACCGAATCCCTTACCCTAAAAACCTAACCCATTGCCTTAACACCCTCATCCTAAACCCCTTAACCTAACCGCTATAACCCCATCAATTAACTTTACTTGGTCGCGGTAAGATGACCATGACCAAATGTCTGATTCCGCTCACAGGGAGGCTTCAGCTCAACCTGCACTTGCATTGCACCTATGTCTACAAATTAAATCAGGGCCAGATCCACAAAGGAAAGTGAGAGGATAGATAGATAGGTAGATAGGTAGATAGATAGATAGATAGAGTGAGGGGTAGGGGGGAGAAAGAGACAGAGAAGCTCCCTTCAAACCTGTGCTCAAAAACGAGCACACTTGAAATACTTGGGAGATATGTTAATGTGAGTCATTACAATATACTTTGCATATCTCTCTCTCCCCATACAGTATTTCAGGATCTGGATGGAGCTAACACCACCTTTAGAAAAGACAGGCAAATACACGAGTCATGTAACGCTAACGCAAGGCAGTGCTAACTGAACATGGCGTTAAGTCTATTCTAATGAGATCACTAAAGGCTGTTTTTTTTGCATATAATTAGCTTTGTTGGTTTGCATTAACCTCAGAGAACATACCTGTAACATCTGTTACTGATTTTGATTACATGATGTTATGAGCCTGTTAATGAAGTGTTGTGGATCTGGCCCCTAGACTACTAAGATTACTGGCACTGAGGCTCCAGCTTAACCTCAGCAGTTGTTATGGGTGAATGTGTAAAAGTTTGTCCTGCGAACTTAAGGACAAACTTTACTTTTTCTTCAAAATCAGATCTAAAAAGATCACTTCAATGAACTTAAGAAATCTGTGCAGTTACTTCCACCCAGACCCTGAACTATGCTGTTTGCTGGAAGGAGGGAGGAGAAGAGAGAGAGAGAGAAAGAGAAGGAGAAAGAGAGGGAGAGATGCTGCCACGTGACTTACAAGAGAAAAGGATATTGAAAGCTTCAAGGTATAAAGAAGCATCAAGTTGCCTTTTCTCTCTCATCTTTATTTTCAAAGTCTATTTGTGGCTTCTCTAGGTTAAGAAATTAGCCAACATTCTCATCCCTGGTCTTTAGTTCAAACTACTTGAAGAAAATAGCCACAAGATACAGTAACATATGAAATGAAGAACACTTGTCTCTGTACACAAGACTAAAGTGTCTTCTACAATGTCCATTCCTTCTACCCATGTTACAACCACAAGAAGGAAGGTAGAAAACTGGGACACACAATATATGTTCCACAAAAAATCACCCTCTTAAGAAGTGCTATGGCTCTAGAGGGAAACCTCTAAAATAACATAAAAACATGCTTAAGGATTATAGAGCTTGCTTCTGATATTGCCCTACTACAAATAACATTTCTAGAGACTGCAAAACAGCAATTTCATATGTAGAATTACTTACTGTTTTCAGTACCATGACAATGTGCAAGATTCAACCCATCGGAACACTTTGGAGACCATGGTCCAACCCCCATTCCATACAAATTTACTGACGTTTGTAGGGAAGGCAACAGTGAAGGATCCAGCTCTAAAAATGCCTAGATAAAGTGCACTCTACGAAACAGCCTGAGAAAAGATTAAATAGTTACTGTACAGTACCCTAGCAATCTATGAAATAGATAATTAGCCATGTCAGAGTTCTTTTACTTTTAGAAGTAGGTGCTACTTTTTCACGGAGTCTAAATTAGATACTTTAGGCAGTTAACCAAGATGTGGAACCCTCAGAGGTAGCAACTAGCCTAAGTTTTTCATAGGCTCCAGTTTGCTGCTACAGTATTTTGAATTGTTTGTTTTGTCTTTATGTGTCACTTTACAATATAGTTATTTTAAGCAGCAAGGCATTTGGTGGAGCCCCTGGTGGTAACCACTGGCCTAAGAATATCATAGACATATGTCTGCTTCTATCACTAACTTTGATCCTATTATTACAGTATTTGATTTAAGCATTGTCTAGGGGGTTAGCTGGGAGGTTCAACACCAACCTGATATTTATAAGGCACTGCCATACAATATCATTGTCTTCTGTAATTCAAAACAGAGGAACTGTAGTGCCTACAGTATCTCCACCCTATTAATTATTTCCCAGGTCCTGAATGCACTAACTGCATGTATTGAGCTATCAGGACACCTTTTCACTTTCAAATATTGAGCAGACTGTTGCTGATCAGATATTAAATACTTTGACCAAATAATAGGTGACCTTAAACTTTTGCTATATTGGCTTGCATAAACTCAGCTGTATACTTGTGTGTAAGGGACATTAGGCAATTTGGTGACTGATTCTGATATCTCAGCATCAAACATTGCCTTCCCTTCACCCACAGAGGATTTAACACTGCATACCAGCACTGTTAAGGATTTAATTATGTTTTCTTGACTTAATAAATGTTATTCTTTATCAGTGGAAGTTGAGTGCATCATATGGGATTCTCTTTTCTCTCGTGTTTCCTTAATAGAAAATTCTTCATACAGTAGTAAACAAGAAAAATCTACTAAATGTACATTTTTGGTTGTTTTTGACTTACAGATGAAAAGACAAGTGATGTGATGTCATCAAAAAGGGAGAGAAGATAGGCAGTCAGGTAGCATGCCTCCCTTTTTAATGACGTTACATCACACCAAAAAAGGAAAGGCATCACATGGTATATCTACCAATCCGATTGGTGGGTCTACCATGTGATGGCTTCCATTTTGTTTTTAATGAAGTGACATCATCTTAATGGGAAGGAAGCATATGTTGTGATATATAAAGAGAAATCCCTGCTCAGCTAGTCAATCGTAACGTACTGGAGGGGTGCAATCAGGGAATTAGGTTAACTAGTACACAAAAGAGAAAAAAAGATTTCCTAAAGGATGCACTTAGCCCCCACTGATATATTTAAAACATTACATTAATAAACATGCAGATAAATCATAACTATTAAAACCTATGGAGCACCAAAAGTAACAGAGGGTGCAGGGGTAGATAGGACGATAGGCAGAGTAAAGCACTATGGGGGCTATGCACTAAGCTCCGATAAGTCGTTTTAAGAGAGCAAAGTGCTCTTAGAACGTGATGTTCCGCGGAACACGATTCACTAAGCCACGCAAACAGGCACTTTGCGTTCTTAAACTGACTTTTTCCTGGAAATTTTTCAAAGTCCAACTTTGCTCGTACGATAACCTGTTTGCGTTCAATTCTGCCCTTCTCCGGGATTCACTAAGCTACGCAAAGTTATCATACGTGAAAGTTGCATTCAAAAAAGATCGCCAGCTAAAGGCAGGTGATAAAAAAGCTGGACTTTGAAAAATCTCTTTGTTTATATTTTTGCGTGCGCAACACCCATACAAAAGGCCTGCGGGTGACCCCGGCTGACCCCGCGGGGGTCCCCGGTGGAGGCCGGGGTTCCCGTGGGTGTCCCCGACTGACCTTGCGGGGGTCCGGGGGTCCCCAGCTCACCAAGCGGGGGTCCCCTGCGGTCCCAATGTTGTGTCAATGTTGTGCCTCCAAAAATAATAAACAATATTTATTACTAAATACACTTCCCTAACACATACAATACAGTAATGGGCAAAATTACTATTATCCACATATGGATAATAATGCATTTGCCCATTTTAAATACATATAAATTACAATAAATACAGTAAATACAGTAAAAACATATTACACTTGCCTTTTCCAGGCACCCACGATGAAGGCCGTCTTCATCCTTATCTTCATTCTGCCCATGTCCCTCCGGTGCTGCAAAACATACACAAGAATAAAAATAGCCAATGTAATGTCCCCTAACCCCTTAATAACCTTAGCGGTCATGAACCGCTACAATCATTAAGGGGTTAACCCACCTCACCCACCACTCGGGAGGCCTAAATACCCTCCCCCACTACCCATCCCATGAGCCTAACCACCCTCACCCACTAACCCAGGCAGGAGGCCTACCCACATACCCTTGGGGCCAATACTCCCTTCTCCACCCCCAGTACCCACAAGAAAAACAATACACAGCCCCACAATAAACATCATTAGATTTATTCAATACATAACCCACCCCCTGTGCCCCCCCATAAATACATGATTTATTATTTTACATACAGGGTTAATACCCCAGGCCCACTGGAGTCCCCGGTGGCCCTGACGGGTGTCCGTAGACCTCACAGTAGCCCAACACCATGTTTCAAACAGGGTCTGGAGGCCTGCGGGTGGTCCCCACCAGGCGCCGTGGTCCACCAGGTGGTCTCCGCGGGTCACCGTGGGCCACAATGGGGTCTCCACGGGTAGGCCCACGGCTGTTCTGGGGGGCCCCAGGTCAAACCACAGGTGTCTGAGCGGCTTTGGGTGGTTCCCACGGGTGGTCCCTATGGGTCCGCGGTGCCCCCAATAGTCGTGGGGCCACTGGTTCTTCCCCGCAGGAATCCCCCGCCTCCAGCCTGGTACCCGTGGAAAGCCCGAGGAGACCTCAGGTGGTCTCCAGATGTCCCCCGCAGACCAAAAGGAACCAACCCTGTATGCAAAAAAATAAACCTGACCTATACATTAAAACTATCAACCCCCTCCCCCCCAACACATACAGTACAATAATGTGCAAAATAACTATTATCCAGATATTGATAATAGATTATTTGCCCATTATGAAACACATAAAACATGCATAAATAAAAACATGAAATCTTAATCTGAAAATCACCACATTGCATTTTACAATTAAAACAGCAGCTAGACAAATGTATATCAAATGTCACACAATTGCATTGAGTGTGTACATGATGCAATTAATCTGTACATCATGTAACACTATGCAAAATCAATTTCAAAATAAAATACACTATGAACAATGTCCCCTAACCACCAATGCCATCCACAAAATCAAATAGAAAGTAAGCAACATAAATAAATTTACCACCAATCAATCAATTTCCTAACCAATTACAATACAATCCAAATCAATTATACAATTCCCTATTCAATTCCTAAAGCCAAACCATTGCCAAAATAATTCTAATTGAAAGTAACCACCATCATTCAAATCTAACTACCAGAAATAAGCCATTAAAAATAACATGTAACTAAATAAAAATTACATTACACACACCAATGTATAAATAAAGCTGCTAAATACATTAGAAAGACATGAGATACATAAACATTAGCAAAACAATCATTTATTATCTCTGTGTGTATATCCATATAGATATACATAACATACAGGGGCAATAAAAGAGCATAATAAACAATGCATTTACATCCCCAAATCACATACAATACACCCATTCAGTGTCCCTGAATGTATGTATATCCATAGGGACATAGATCAATTCAGGGGCATTAAATGGAACTAAAAAAAATACACATGAATAAAAAATCAAAAAAACCTGTAAAAGTTAAAATAATAAACTTTTCTTTTGGTTACTTACCATTAGATGCCCACTCACCGAAATCCAGGGGAACCGGATGCTCTCGGACCAAATCCAAAGGTAACCATAAAATAAAAAACCATTACAATCCACGTCTGTGTCTTCTTTCTTCTATTTGTAATCCTTTTCGTCAGTCTTGGGGTCTTCTTTGGGATCTTCTCCGTCTTCTTCCATCTTCTTCCATCTTCTTACGCCACACCCTTCTTCTCTTCTTAGGAGGGGAGGTCTTCCCTCCTCAGCATCTGGCTTCAAAAGGAGATGAGATAGGCTTTTATTGGCCTATGACGTCACATTTTTGTCAAATGGTTTCCACGGCCCTGATTGAGCCATGAAAACCATGTGATTTGGGGGGGATTTTTTTTTTTGATGACGTCATTTAAAGGCAATGACGCCAGCCAATCACAATGGCTGAGCTTCAATTGCCTTTAAGATGACGTCATCAAAACAAAGATGGCCGCGACACAAGGTATGGTAGCCAATCAGAGCGTGTGAACGTAATCCCAACTCTGATTGGCTGAAGCAAAGTCTCTGTCACATGGTCTACCAGAGCCAATGCAAATACCGCTCGCAGAAGCATTAGCTTTTTCTATGTTCTCCCCCTGCGATCTTCTCACAATCTGAGCTGCATAGATAGCTGCACAGAGAGAGCCGTCTCTACCTGCAAAGCTCTCACAGGTGATCACAGCATTTTAATTTTAATACTAGTGTATGGGAGCAGGGAGGTCTCCGGAGCTGAACCACATAAATTTCAGGTCTGGGGACCCTGTGATTCCCAAGATACAGGCCCCGGTATGGGGTGCTGGTATCTCCTATATATTTAAATGTCCCGGTCATTTGATGCTGGAGATTTAAACATTGCAGGGGGATAGTGGCACCCCACACAGGGGCCTGTAATTTGGGAAGCAGGGGGTCCACGAGGCTGAAATAAATGCGGTTCAGCTCAGGAAACCCCTTGCCACGTACACTAGTATTCAAATTTAAATAAAAACAGCTTCTTTACCTTAGCGGCTAGCTATTAAAGCAATAAAGGGGTTAAAACTGCGTACCCTGTTTATTGGAGGCAGAGGGGGTGGATGAAGGGGGTAATTGCCCTATAGTGGCAGGTTAGGCCTGCTGAGAAGGTTGCGGGAGGAGTTAACCCCTTCAGTGATAACTGCTATGGTACTGAAGGGGTTAACCACTCCTGCTACCCACCTTTGGGGCAACTTCCCCCTTCACCCAATACCTCTACCACCAAGAAATTAAAAAACACAACATCCCTAGTACCTACCTCCTCTACCCCCAACAAACCCCTCAAAACATACTGTACAGTGCAATAATGGGCAACATTACATTATCCAGTTCTGGATAATAGCTCATTTACCCATTAAAAATAAACATTATCCAGCCAGCATAAAGTAAATAAAAGTTCTACTTACCCCTGCCAGGATGAATGCCATCCTCATCACCGTCCTCCGCGTCCATGTCCTCTTTGGGCAGCAACAGTACAATAAAATTAGAAACTAATGATCACTAACCCCTTAATCACCTTAGCGGTTAGTAACCGCTATTGTAATTAAGGGGTTAAGCCCCTCTCCCGCTACCCACTATGGAGGCCTAACCACCCTCCCTGGGGCATCTACCCTTACCCTCTACCCATTGATTGGCACGTGGTACATCATAAAGAAAAACCTGGCGCCAAATAGTCAGTGGAATGTCAGCCCCTGAGGAAGTAGAGTGACATCTACGAAACGCGTAGGGCTAGTGGCACAGCCACTATTTGACTGACTTTGGACGTTTAAGGACATTTGGCCTTGGAGCCCAACTTTCCCTTCAGCCTGCCAGCTGTTCCTTTAAGGCAACGGGCACTATCGCGCGCGGGCGCGCAGAGACTTCCTGTTGCTCCGTAGGAGGAAGTGAGGCGTGTGTCTACACGCGGTGCAGAGCTGTGGACCCCGCACACCAGCCCCCACGGCCGGAGCTGTTCCGGTTACCATCGTAAGGACTGACTGGTGTCTGAGCCGCAGTGGAGCAGAGGCATCACCTGCCAGGGAGATCATCTCTACCTAGGACTTGTTCCTACCATGCGAGCTTAAACCTTGCTGTATGTAAGTAGGGCTCCAATTTTTGTGCTCCGGATGACCTGCGGTTCCTTGTATTTGCCATTGTCGGTCTTGGCATAGTTCTTTTTAATAAATAATTATTTTAATAATCGCTAGGATTCTTAACTGTTTGTGTGTATTAGTGCAGTACTGCTTACCCTACAGTGTTGCGCTATGATTTTTGTTTGTTTGTGTTCTTTTCTTTGCATGGTCTGTCGAGCAAGTGTGCGGATCCCTTGAGGAGTACAGGACATTCCACTGACTATTTGGCGCCAGGTTTTTCTTTATTTTGGTTTATTCTGTTAGTACTGGCAGTATCACCGGGCAGCCATCCTTTATTATAAGTTTTTTAATATCACACTGTGTATTACACTTTAGCGCTAGTTCACAAATTTTTTTTCTTCACCACGTGGTACATCATGCCCATATAATATGGGCATGATTAACCACTATGACCGTCAATGGGCAACCTCAAAAAACAGCACCGAAAAGACACAGCCTAAACAACACAAAAATCAAAACCAGCCCTACAAAAATACATAACAATTAACTAAAAACAAGAAAAAAAAATACAAAACATATGAATTAAAAACAAGCATTTGCCAAAAAATGCATTGCCTGTTATTGTATTTATCTATAGCCCAAAATTGGCATAGATAAACACATTGGCAGTCAATGGGCAACATACAAAAAACAGCATCAAAGAAACATAACACATAAAATAACCAATCAGCAAAGAATACACAATAAAAAAATCAAGAATCAAAAAAACACAAAAATAAGAATCAAGAATAATAAAACACAATAAGAAGAATCAAGAAGAAAAAAACACTGTAACAAGAATCAAGATGAAAAAAACACAATAACAATTATCAAGATATAAAAAAAAACAATTAAAAGAACAAACATAAAAAAATACAATAAAAATAAACAAGCATCAACAAAACGCAATGCAAAAATAATACAATCAATGTTTTTCTTACTTTTGACGTCTTCACCCTCTAATTCAGAGTCCATCAGAAACAGCAGGAAACTCTTGACACTTGACGCAATGATCCTCAACAGCAGGTACCGTCCTTCTTCTTTATCTTATTCTTCATCTGTATCTTTATCTGTATCTGGTATTAATGCATATCTGCTCCGGAGAATCCCGGCTTCAATCCGATGCAGGAAAAATAACTTGTTTTTCTAAGTCCTAAGCTCAAATCCCTTCTCGCCACCCTTGGGGTGGCGAGATGAGATCTGTGATAACCTCGCTAGTTCAGAGCCTCGATAAGATTATCGGGGCCACTAGAATAGCGTGAACTTATAAAAATGGTGCTATTTTGCTGTTTGTCAGCTCCCACTTGGTGTGTTTGGGCAGGAGCGAGAGACCTCTCTGGAAAATGCACTTCCCTTATGAGTTTTGCAGGTAATCGAAGCTTTCGGAATAGCAAATATGCCAAAAAAGCTTGATGAGTTGGTTATCAAACCCACAAGAATAGGCGCCTATGTGTAAGGCAAACAAACATAACACCAGACTAAAAATATGAACACACACAACAAAATGTATTTTTAATGCATGAAATGTTTTATTTGTTCAGAATAATAAAGGAAAAGATAATAATTCAAAAATACAATGTCGCTCTTCTACCAAATGTAAAATGTATATTCCACACATGCGTGTATGTCAAATTGGAACCTTGTTGAAACGCATATGTGTGTCTTGACATTCCTGTTCATACGTGTATGCCAAATTGGAACCTTGTTGAAACGCATATGCGTGTCTTCACATTTCTGTGCATGTGTGTACTGTTGCGGCACACTTTATTCTTACAAATCACCGGTTTGTCCCTGGCTGGTTCCTGGAATGCCACGCTGTTCACCCGGAGCATGCCGCGCTCGCAGCCAGGGTCATGCCCGGCTGACACGCGGTTGATGTGTTAATTGATAATGGTTCAAGATTTACTAGGCTGCAATGCTTCGCGTGTCCGCCAGATGGCATAAATTCATGAATTGTAATGCAGTATATATATATATATATATATATATATATATATATATATATATATATATATATATATATATACTGTATAACAACAACCCCTATAATCCCTAACATACAGTACTGTAAACTGTATGCACATCAATGATACTATAGGCCGTCGGGGGCGAGATGTGTTTGCAGCAGAGAGAGAACCGCTGTTCTCTCTGCGCAAACATCGGCACATTAAAAATTATTTAAAATACATTTTTATTCATAGTGTAGATGTGCAGGGGGTCTCCGGAGCTGAACCGCGTTGGTTTCAGGTCCGGGGACCCCCTGCTTCCCGAGATACAGCCCCCTTTATGAGGTGCCGGTATCCCTCTGCATTTTAAGCTCCCGATCACGTGACCGCGGCCTGTAAACAAAGCAGAGGGATACCGGCACCCCTAAAGGGGCCTGTATCTCGGGAATCAGGGGGTCCCCGGACCTAAAACAAAAACGTTTCTGCTCCGGAGACCCTCTGCACATGTACAGTATAAATAAAACACATATATAAATAAACACTCGTTCCTTACCTTAGCGGCTATGTGCTATGGTAACGAAGCAGCATTTCTGTATTTTAATAATATTGTACAGTGAGCAGGGGGTTCCCTGAGCCAGAAATTAATGCTCAGGGGATCCCCTGCTCCTGCACAATATTATTAAAAATACAGAAATGCTGATTCATTACCATAGCTGATAGCCGCTAAGGCAATGGAGGGGTTAACCCACCGTGCCCGCTTTATTGTGGGTAGCGGGTGTGGGTGAAGGGGGAATTTGGCCCTTGGAGTGAGTTTAGGACTTGCGGGGGGGTTGCGGGTGCACTTAACCCCTTCACGACCGTAGCAGTTAATACCGCTATGGTCATGAAGGCGTTAACCCCTACCGCTACCCCCCCCCGCAAGCCCTAAACAACCATCGTTGGGGCTAATACCCCCTTCACCCACCCTCGCTACCCACAATAAAAAAAACTCACACACAGCAGCAGCACAATTAATAAATATATCTAAATAAATAAATGAATATAAATAAATACATTTAAAATACATTTATATTCATAGTGTAGATGTGCAGGGGGTCTCCGGAGCTGAACCACGTTGGTTTCAGGTCCGGGGATCCCCTGCTCCCCGAGATACAGCCCCCTTTATGAGGTGCCAGTATCCCTCTGCATTTAAAGGTCCCGAACACGTGACCGCGGCCTGTAAACCAAGCAGAGGGATACCGGCACCCCCTAAAGGGGCTTGTATCTCGGGGAGCAGGGGGTCCCCGGACCTAAAACCACAGCGATTCAGCTCCGGAGACCCCCTGCACATCTACACTATGAATAAAAATGTATTTTAAATGTATTTATTTCTATTCATGTATTTATTTATTTATTTAGATTTATTTATTAATTGTGCTGCTGCTGTACTGCTGCGGCCGAGTTTATTCGAGCATTTGCCCGTTCTCGGCCGCAGCAGTAACCTGGCGCGTGCTGGAGGGTGCCGGGCACGCGCCGAAGCAGCGGAAGAGCGCCCTCCGATCGGGGCGCTCTCCCTCCCGCTGCCGGGTCCGCCGGGTCCCCCGGAACCCCCTGCCGCCGTCCCCCACATCGCGGGACACCAGGGCTTCCTCGGGGAGCCCTGGACGCGCGTGCAGGGGGCGCTGACACCCGATGACGCGTGACCGCACGCCGAGGGAGTGGGGCTAACAAGCCGGGGCATCCCCCGGCTTGCGGAACTAGCCCTGCTCGGATTAAGTGTGTCGGTAGTGTATGTGATTTTTTTTTATTGTGGGTAGTGGGGGTGGGTGAAGGGAGTATTAGCCCCAACGTTGGTTGTTTAGGGCTTGCGGGGGGGGGGTAGCGGGTGCACTTAACCCCTTCACGACCGTAGCGGTATTAACTGCTACGGTCGTGAAGGGGTTAAGTGCACCCGCTACCCCCCCGCAAGTCCCCGAGGGAGCCCTGGTGTCCCGCGATCGCGGGACAGCGGCAGGGGGTTCCGGGGGACCCGGCGGACCCGGCAGCGGTAGGGAGAGCGCCCCGATCGGAGGGCGCTCTTCCGCTGCTTCGGCGCGCGCCCGTCACTCTCGGGCGCGCGCCAGGCTACTGCTGCGGCCAAGAACGGGCAAATGCTCGAATAAACTTGGCCGCAGCAGTACATCCCCTGTATCTCCCTGCCTGGAGTGTAATCTGTGTAAAGCCCCCTCCCCCCTAATATTTCTGTTAAATCTCTCTGCCTTGAGTGTAATCTGTTTAAAGCCCCCTCCACCCTAATGTTTCTGTTAAATCTCTCTGCCTTGAGTGTAATCTGTTTAAAGCCCCCTCCCCCCTAATGTTTCTGTTAAATCTCTTTGCCTGTGTTTCTGTGAATGCAGTTTATGTAAATGTGGGGAAGGGGAGTGGGTTATAACCCCACCTCCTTGACTGTGATCTGTATAAAGCCCCCTCCCCCTAATGTTTCTGTTAAATCTCCCTGCCTGTGTTGCTGTGAGTGCAGTGTATGTACTGCACCGACACACTTTATTCGAGCAAATACCCAGTATGTACCTGGCAGATACCTGGAATGCGCCGCTCCTCACCTCTGACAAGCCCCGTTGCGTTTGCCTTCCCAGCCTGGGTTCATGCCTGGCTGACGGGCGGCTGATCTGTTAAATGATAATGATTAGGATTTAATAGGCTGCAATGCTTCGCGTGTCTACCAGATGGCATAAATTCATGAATTGTAATGCAGTATATATATATATACTGTGCAGTATTGCAGCCAGCGGGAATAAAATGCTTCAATCCCTGCTTGGAAAATACCTCAATGCACTCGGGCAGAAAACAGTCACAAACCTCAATACACCCGGGTATACCCGAATTCGTGGGACTAGCCGAGCTCGAATAAAGTGTGTCGCCAGTGTAAATGTGGGGAGGGGGTGGGGGGACCCGATGTGCATACTGTGAGGTCTAACCACCCTCACCCCCTACCCACATACCGTTACCCCCCCATCCTGGCCATGACCCTTCCACTTCTGCAAAACAGACACAAAAATTAAAACATCCAAAGAAATGTCCCCTAACCCCATAATCACCATAGCGGTTATTAACTGCTACAGTCATTAAGGGGTTAACCCACCCTCACCTACCACTCGGGATGCCTACATACCCTCCCACACTAACCCCCCCCGTGTGGCCTAACCACCCTCACCCAGTACCCACAAGGGAGGCCTACCCACATACCGTTGGGGAAACACCCCCCCCCACCCCCAGTACCCACAATAAAAACAACACAGTGACCCACAATAAACATCATTCTATTTATTAAATACATAACCCACCCCCTGTGCCCCCCCATAATACATGATTTATTCTTTTACATACAGGGTTCATAACGCAGCCCCACGCGAGTCCCCGGTGGGCAGGCGGGGCACCTGGACAGACCTATAGCGTACCAGCAGCCCTTTTTAAACAGGTTTGGTAGGCCTGCTGGTGGTCCCGCCAGCACCATGGCACCCAGGTGGTCTCCTTGGGTCACCGTGGGCCACAATTAGGTCCCCATGGTAGGCCCAAGGATGTCTGGGAGCCCCAGGTCAGACCCACAGGTGTCTGCGGGGCCTCGGGTGGTTCCCACGGGGGTCTGGGGAACTCACGGGTACTCACTACGGGTCCGCGGTGCCCCCACAGAAGTGGGACCACACATCATCATCCCCGCACCTACGGGTCGGCGGTGCCCCCACAGAAGTGGGACCACACAGCTTCATCCCCGCAGACTACGGGTCGGCGGTGCCCCCACAGAAGTGGGACCACACAGCTTCATCCCCGCATGTGTCACCCGTGGAACCACCAGCCTGATACACAAACAGCAGCAGCACAATTAATAAATAAATTAATAAATAAATCTAAATAAATAAATATTAATAAATAAATAAATCTAAATAAATAAATAAATAAATACATGAATAGAAATAAATACATTTAAACTACATTTTTATTCATAGTGTAGATGTGCAGGGGGTCTCCGGAGCTGAACCTCAGTGGTTTTAGGTCTGGGGACCCCCTGCTCCCCGAGATACAGGCCCCTTTAAGGGGTGCCGGTATCCCTCTGCTTGGTTTACAGGCCGCGGTCACGTGATCGGGACCTTTAAATGCAGAGGGATACCGGAACCTCATAAAGGGGACTATATCTCGGGGAGCAGGCGGTCCCCGGACCTGAAACCAACGCGGTTCAGCTCCGGAGACCCCCTGCACATCTACACTATGAATAAAAATGTATTTTAAGTGTATTTATTTATATTCATGTATTTATTTATTTATTTAGATTTTTTTTTTTTTTTTTTGGGCGGCTGCTGTGTGTGAATTTTTTTTATTGTGGGTAGCGGGGGTGGGTGAAGGGGGTATTAGCCCCAACTATGGTTGTTTAGGGCTTGCGGGGGGTAGCGGGAGGGTTAACCCCTTCATGACCGTAGCGGTATTAACTGCTTCGGCCGTGAAGGGGTTAAGTGCACCCGCAACCCCCCCGCAAGTCCTAAACTCACACCAAGGGCCAAATACCCCCTTCACCCACCCCCGCTACCCACAAAACAAGCGGGCACGGTGGGTTAACCCCTTCATTGCCTTAGCGGCTATCAGCTATGGTAATGAAGCAGCATTTCTGTATTTTAATAATATTGTGCAGGATCAGGGGGTCCCCTGAGCATTCATTTCTGGCTCTGGGAACCCCCTGCTCACTGTACAATATTATTAAAATACAGAAATGCTGCTTCGTTACCATAGCACATAGCCGCTAAGGTAAGGAACGAGTGTTTATTTATATATGTGTTTTATTTATACTGTACATGTGCAGAGGGTCTCCGGAGCAGAAATGTTTTGGTTTTAGGTCTGGGGACCCCCTGCTCCCCGAGATACAGGCCCCTTTAGGGGGTGCCGGTATCCCTCTGCTTTGTTTACATGCCGCGGTCACGTGATCGGGAGCTTAAAATGCAGAGGGATACCGGCACCTCATAAAGGGGCTGTATCTCGGGAAGCAGGGGGTCCCCGGACCTGAAACCAATGCGGTTCAGCTCCGGAGACCCCCTGCACATCTACACTATGAATAAAAATGTATTTTAAATAATTTTTAATGTGCCGATGTTTGCGGAGAGAGAGCAGCGGTTCTCTCTCTGCTGCAAACACATCTCGCCCCCGCCGGCCTATAGTATCATTGATGTGCATATACAGTACTGTATGTGGGTTATAGGGGTTGTTGTAATACAGTATATATATATATATGTGTATATATATACTGCATTACAATTCATGAATTTATGCCATCTGGTGGACACGCGAAGCATTGCAGCCTAGTAAATCCTGAACCATTATCAATTAACACATTAACCGCGCGTCAGCCGGGCATGCGCCTGGCTGGGAAGGCAAAAGGAGCGCGGCATGCTCCAGGTGAACAGCGTGGCATTCCAGGAACATGCCAGGTAAAAGCCGGTGATTTGTAAGAATAAAAGCTGCCGCTGCTGTACAGTATTTTTAAATGCCTTTAGTACTTTATGTATAATATTACTGTAAGTGTCTAAACTGTAAAACCATGAACACCCCAAAAAGTATATTTAAAGAATGAACATTTTTATTTGTACAGCATAATAAAGGAAAAAATAAGAATACAAAAATACAATGTCGCCTCATCTTCAAGATTTGCAATCTTGACTTTTTCTTCTTCGCAATGACTGGTGCTTCTTGGACATCTGGGTCTGTAAAGAAAGTGACAATATACTATATTTTCAATCGCAACGTACATATTATGCAATCCTGATTTTTGGGGTGTTTGGGGAGAAAGGGAATTACATGGGGAACAGTACATTATGACTACATTGGTCTGGGGACCCCCTGCTCCCCGAGATACAGGCCCCTTTAAGGGGTGCCGGTATCCCTCTGCTTGGTTTACAGGCCGCGGTCACGTGATCGGGACCTTTAAATGCAGAGGGATACCGGAACCTCATAAAGGGGACTATATCTCGGGGAGCAGGCGGTCCCCGGACTTGAAACCAACGCGGTTCAGCTCCGGAGACCCCCTGCACATCTACACTATGAATAAAAATGTATTTTAAGTGTATTTATTTACATGGCGTACAGCACTTTACATTAGGACTAGAGGTTTACATTATGTTTTTGGGGGGTTGGGGGGGAAGGGTCATGGCTTGCATGGATTTGAGAACTGTGTCTTACCTGGCAGTATTGCTGGGAGAGTTTCCGACACCAAGGGGGTGAGGGGGTATTTCCTGCATGTTGTCTTCTCCCAGCTCCAGACATACACATGCAAAACAGAAATACAGTAGAAAAAAATTATTATACCATGACACCAGTACAGTCCATTATTATACAGCATCTTCTGCTGTTGGGGGGTTGGGGGAGACAAAGCATGCATGGCATGGGGTACAGCACTTTACATTAGGACTAGAGGTTTACATTATGTTTTGGGGGGGTTGGGGGCAAGGGGCATGGCATGCATGGATTTGAGCAATGTGTCTTATCTGGCAGTATTGCTGGGAGAGTTTCTTGCACCAAGGGGGGGGGCGGGTATTTCCTGCACGTTGTCTTCACCCAGCTTCAGGCATGCACATGCACAACAGAAATACAATAGAAAAAACTATTATACCTTGATGACAGAATAGCCCTTTATTATACAGCATCTTCTGCTTTTTGGGGGGGTTGGGGAAGGCAAAGCATGCATGGGCATGGGGTACAGAACTTTATATTAGGACTAGAGGTTTACATTAGGTTTTTTGGGGGGAAGGGACATGGCATGCATGGATTTGAGCACTGTATCTTACCTGGCAGTATTGCTGGGAGAGTTTCCTGCACCAAGGGGGAGGAGGGGATTATTTCCTGCATGTTGTGTTCGCCCATCTCCAGATATGCAAAATAGAAAATAAGCATTAAACAATTATATAATTGTAAACAATCCACTTGGTTTTTTTTTTAGATTATAAACATTGTCAGCAAATCTTAAGTTGTAAATAAATTTGTAATGTGGAGTCATCAAGCAAGTCGATGGACCTCCAGGGAAGAGCCCTTGTATGCCTCAAAAGGCCATTGATGCGGTCTCTCACAGTTTTCATAAGAAGAGTGGTAACATTAAAATAGCGCTTCACTTCGTCCATAATTGTTCTCCTTAAATTTGCAGGAAGACCCTTCTTGTATTTATTGCCTTCATAATTGACATTTTGGGTCCACTCACTGTACATCTCAAAACTGACGTGGTGTTTAATGATGAACTGGGCATATTTATGAGGTAGACCACCACATCTGATCTTGTACTGTAATTCACCCGGACGCTCTGGGGCAGGTCGTTCAGCATGATGTCTGTGAGCTCTACAATCTTGGGTGCTGGTGTGCTTCTGGCAGTGGGTGGGGGTAGAAGGTCTGGAAGGATGCTTTCCTCTTGTCTGTGAGAATCAGTGCAAGGCCCTGCCCCATCACGCATCTCGCGACATCACCAATGATGTGCGCCTGCAACAACCTGCGCCCAGGCACCACGCTACTGGAAGGACATATACCAAAGGTAAGTAAAAAAATGAAATGTGTGTTATTTTTCTTTTACAGGTTTTTGATTTTTTTTTATTGTGATTTAATTATTTTTTAATGCCCATTTATTGCCACTGTATTTATGTATGTCTGTCTGTGAATATACATACATACATACAGGGACAATCAATGGTTGTTTCTGCAAATGCTTGTTTTTATATATTTTAAATGTACAGTATTTTGCTTGTTTATTTAGAAATGTTTGTGCAATTTAATTTTTATTTAGTAAGATGTATTTTTTAGTCGTGTTTTAAATGGTTAATTTCAGGGGGGTGCTTACTTTGTAATTGTGGCTTCTTTTTGGAAGTTATATTTTGGCTGATGGTGGTTACTTTGAGCTTTCATTTATTTCATAATGATTTGGATTTGGTGTTTTAATTGTGAATTGTGGAATTTATTTTGGATTGGATTAATTGATTGTTGGTAATTTATTTCTGTTAACTTCTTGATTTGTTTTTATTTTCTGATTCTTTGGATGGCATTGGATCTTGTTTGTACCCACTGTGCCATTCAATTGTTTTATTGGCATTTGTTACCTATTTAATTGGCTATGTGCTGTATTTTATTTTGCTATGTGGTGTGTTTTATTTTGCTATGTGGTGTGCTTTATTTTGCTATGTGCTGTGTTTGAATTTTATATGTGCTGTGTTTGATTTTTATATGTGCTGTGTTTGATTATTATATGTAATGTTTTTATTTGGGCCTGTTTTTTAATCCTTACCCATTTCTTGGTATATTGGTTAATCTTGCCCATATTATATGAACATGATGTACCCACTGTACCAATGAATGGGGGAAGAGTTGGGGTAGTTGCCTGGGGAGGGTGGTTAGGCCTCCTGGGTAGGTAGTGGCAGAGGGTGGGTTAAACCCTTAATTACTATAGCGGTTAGTAAACACTAAGGTGATTAAGGGGCTAGGGGATATTAGTATGTATTTTGCTGTGTATTCTTTCTGGCAACGGAGGACAGGGACCTGCAGTATGCTGATGAGAACGCCCTTCATAATGCCAGGGTTAAGTAGAACTGTTTTTATTCACTTTACTTAAGCTGGCTAATGTTGTGTTTAATAATGGGCAAATAATCTATTATCCATATCTGGATAATAGTTATTTTGCCCATTACTGTACTGCATGTGCTTGGTGGAGGGGGAAGGGGGATTGATTAAATGTAGGTCATGTTTTATTTTTTACATACAGGAATGGTAACTCAGGCCAGCAGGGACCCATGGAGACCTCCTGAGGACTCCTGGACACCCAGGGGTACCATCCAAGGATCCCAGACATCCACGGGTACCATCCGAGGACCCCCAGACACCCACAGGTACCACCTGAGAACCCCCGGATGCCCACGGGTACCACCTGAGGACCCACGGGAGACACCTGCGGGGAAGAACTTATTATAAGGAAATGGCCTTATAACTCTTCCCAGATTGATGGACAGCAACAATTGCTTCTCTAAGATCATTGCTGATGTATTTCCTCCTTGGCATGATGTTAACACACACCTGAATGCTCCAGACCAGCAAACTGCTAAAACTTTGGCTTTTATAGAGGCGGTCACACAAGTCATTTGATTAGCAGCACCTGTCTGCTACTTAGCATCTTAAGTCCTATTGGAAGCAGTAAGGGTGTACTTAGTTTTTCACACATAGCTTCTCCATTTTGGCTTTATTTTTGTTAAATAAATCATGACACAGTGTAATTTGTCATGTGTTGTTGTTCATCTGAGGTTGTATTTACCTAATTTAAGACCTGCCAAGGAACAGATGATTGTTATTATGTCCTAATATGTAAAACCATGGCATTCAAAGAGGGTGTACTTTCTTTTTCACATGACTGTATGTGTATAAGTGTCAAAAGGAGTGCTAGTGGACGTGGCTAAATGTATACAACAACAAACAGACAAAGATGCCCAAAGCTACTTCTAATGTGACAAAAATACAGTACACAGTGCAATACCTATATATTCTCTTGAAAAAAGGGTCATTTAGTTTAACCCTTTTAAGCCTGCTGCCACTTTCAAGGCATGACCGTAGCAGGTCCTAACACTCCCTGGGTTAAAATTCTAATTAACCTGTATAATTACAGGAAGAATGATCACATTGGATCTGTCGTAATCTGGCAAAATGAAACTGACCTGTCAACTTGGAAAGTGGGGAGGGGCAAGCTTAAACCTTGAGGGGAGGGGCCACTACCCTCCCAAAAGCAGCTGAGACCAGCTGCACACAGTTAATCAACACACAGATACCCAACAAGCTCTAAGAAACCCCTACCATTACCACATAATATAATATATATATGTACCCTACACCCTGTAATGGCCCCTATCTGCGATTGGGTGGGGGGGAAACACCTTTAAATATACATTTAGCCATGCCCACTAGCACTCCTTTTGACACTTGTATGTACACACTATATATATATATACAGTGCTCGACAAATCCGGTCGCCCCAGGCTACAGAATATTGATGGCGGGCGACATGCCAAGCATCCACACGGTTTTTAATTAATTCCCCTGCTCTCGCCGAAACAAACCAAAAAAAAAAAAAAAAACCCTACCTGATTGGATGACGCGACTTGCTGGCCTGCTGCCAGGATTTTTTTGCAGGCAGCCAAGCTCTATGTGAGCCTGCGCTGTGATGGTGGCCCCTCCCTTTGGATCCTGCTGCAAGGAGCATTCCTATCCCTGCCTCTCTTCCCATTCCACCATTTCCATCCCTGCCTCTCTTTCCATGCCTCCATTCCCACCCCTGCCTCTCTTCCCATGCCTCCATTCCCTGCCTCCATGCCCTGCCTCTCTTCTCATGCCTCCATTCCCTTCCCTGCCTCTTTTACCA
Organism: Ascaphus truei; assembly: GCF_040206685.1. Taxonomy (NCBI): domain Eukaryota; kingdom Metazoa; phylum Chordata; class Amphibia; order Anura; family Ascaphidae; genus Ascaphus; species Ascaphus truei. The sequence continues at coordinate 394,250,919 of NC_134485.1, forward strand.
TGCCTCCCTTCCCTGCCTCCATTCCCTGCCATGCCTCAATTCCCTGCCTCTCTTCCCTTCCATGCCTCCTTGACGTGCTGAGACCCACCCCCCCCATGTCAAACCCCACTGGCATGCGGCGTCCCCCACTACCGTGTGGAGGCCCCCCACCGTGCGGCGACCCCCCTGGATTCTGAGGCCCTCCTGCATGCAGGGGGGGGGGCTGAGAGTATGTGAGACAGAGTGTGTGAGTGAGAGTGTGAGTGACAGTGTGGCAGTGTGTGACAGTGTGTGACAGTGACAGTGTGTTGTGACAGGTACAGTGACAGTGTGTGACAGTGACAGTGTGAGACCGTGACAGTGTGTGACAGTGTGTGACAGTGTGAGACAGTGTGAGACAGTGACAGTGTGAGACAATGACAGTGTTTGACACTGTTTGACAGTGACAGTGTGTGACAGTGTGAGACACTGTGTGACAGTGTGTGACAGTGTGTGACAGTGACAGTGTGTGACAGTGACAGTGTGTGCCAATGTGTGACAGCTTGTGACAGTGTGAGACCATGACAGTGTGTGACAGTGTGTGACAGTGTGTGACAGTGACAGTGTGTGACAGTGTGTGACAGTGAGTGAGTGACAGTGTGAGACAGTGACAGTGTGTGACAGTGACAGTGTGAGACAATGTGTGACAGTCTGTGACAGTGACAGTGTGTGACAGTGTGTGACAGTGACAGTGTGAGACAGTGTGTGACAGTGACAGTGTGTGACAGTGTGAGACAGTGACAGTGTGTGACAGTGTGAGACAGTGACAGTGTGTGAGCGTGTGAGACAGTGACAGTGTGTGGCAGTGACGGTGTGTGACAGTGTATGACAGTGATGGTGTGTTACAGTGGCAGTGTGTGACAGTGACAGTGTGTGACAGTGAAAGTGTGTGACAGTGACAGTGTGAAACAGTGTGAGACCGTGACAGTGACAGTGTGAGATACAGTGTGAGACCGTGACAATGTGAGACAGTGTGAGACAGTGACAGTGTGAGACAGTGACAGTGTGAGACAGTAACAGTGTGAGACAGTGATACACTGACTGACCCACCCAGTCAGCCATAGTCACCCATCCACCCAAGTGTCAGTCATTCACACACCTGAGTGTCAGTCACCCCCACCCACCCTGTCACCCACCACCTCACCCACACTCTCTCTCTCTCTCTCTGTCATCCCCTCTCTGTCATCCTCTCTCTCACCCTCTCTCTGTCATCCTCTCTCTCTCACCCTCTCTCTCTGTCATCTTCTCTGTCATCCTCTCTCTCTCACCCTCTCTATCTGTCATTATCTCTGTCTCACCCTCTCTTTCTGTCATCCTCTCTCTCTGTCATCCTTTCTCTCTCTCACCCTCTCCCACCCTCTCTCTCACCCACTCCCACCCTCTCTCTCACCCTCTCCCTTTCACCCTCTCTCTCACTCTGTCATCCTCTCTCTCTGTCATCCTCTCTCTCTCACTCTCTCTCTGTCATCCTCTCTCTCACACCTCTCTCTCTGTCACCCTCTCTGTCATCCTCTCTCTCTCTCTCTCTCTCTCTCTCTCTCTGTCATCCTCTCCCTCTCCCTCTCCCTCCCCCTCCCACCCTCTCTCTCTGTCATCCTCTCTGTCATCCTTCTCTCTCACCTTCTATCTCACCCTCTCTGTCATCCTCTCTCTCTCTCACCCTCTCTCTGTCACCCTCTCTCTCACCCTCTCTCTCTGTCATCCTCTCTCTCTCTCACACTCTCTCTGTGTCATCCTCTCTGTCATCCTCTCTCTCACCCTCTCTCTCTGTCATCCTCTCTGTCATCCTCTCTGTCATGCTCTCTCGCCATCCTCTCTCACCTCTCTCTCTCTCTCTCTCTCTCTCTCTCTGTCACCCTCTCTCTCTATCTCTCTCTGTCACCCTCTCTGTCACCCTCTCTCTGTGTCATCCTCTGTCATCCTCTCTCTCTCACCCTCTCTCTCTGTCATCCTCTCTCTCACCCTCTCTCTCTGTCATCCTCTCTGTCATCCTCTCTCTCTCACCCTCTCTCTGTCATCCTCTCTCTCACCCTCTCTCTCTCTGTCATCCTCTCTGTCATCCTCTCTCTCTCACCCTCTCTCTGTCATCCTCTCTCACCCTCTCTCTCTCATCCTCTCTCACTAACCCTCTCTCTCTGTCATCCTCTCTCTCACCCTCTCTCTCTGTCATCCTCTCTCTCATCCTCTCTCTGTCATCCTCTCTCTCACCCTCTCTCTCTGTCATCCTCTCTGTCATCCTCTCTCTCTCACCCTCTCTCTGTCATCCTCTCTCTCACCCTCTCTCTCTCTGTCGTCCTCTCTCTCACCCTCTCTCTCTCTGTCATCCTCTCTGTCGTCCTCTCTCTCTCTCTCTCAAACTCTCTCTCTTTCACCCTCTCTGTCATCCTCTCTCTCACCCTCTCTCTCTGTCATCCTCTCTGTCATCCTCTCTCTCTCACCCTCTCTCTCTCAATGGAACATTTCTATGGTGCCCCCTTTCCTTGATGCCTGTATGCATTTCAAGACACGCAACGAACAGTATACAGTTCTACACTACGTACCTGACATGGGGCATTTTGTGGCTAGAACAGTATTCGGACACGCTCAGTCAATCTCCACATGATCCTCATTTGCAGTCTTTAGTACAGGACAGTACAAATGTTAAAACAGTAAAACATGCACCTTCTGGTTGCTTACTCAAATAATCGCATACGGTATGTCTTTGTTTACAATAAGCTGCCGCTGTGTCTCAGTGCTCAGAAGTAGGGTTGGTGGGGGAGGGTAATAGCAAGTTTGCAAGGGATTTTTGTTAAGACAAGGCCAGTGACAGTACAAATGTTTATCATGAACACACTAAAACTCACCGACAGTACTGTACACACCTCAATCTCCCACAAAGTAGTCCAGACAGACCATAGCAGAAAAATATGAGGACCATGGTGACCCCAGTCAGGGCTAGCAGTGTTAGTGCATAGGCACATGGAGGAATTAACATAGCCAGCCCTACAAGCGTAAGTTTGCAGTGTATCCTGAAGTATTCCTACAGAATTAGCAAAGAGACACAATGTTAACTGACACTTAAACCCATGGCACTGTCACTTACCTGCCACAGCTGGTAGGAACCCATTCATGATTCTTACACACATCTGTCGCTAATCAAGGCATGGGTGGAGGAGCACCAGCAAATGTTAATGTATGTACTGCGAGGTCTGTGGGTGCCACCTGTGAATGGGTAATGATATGGGTGCTATGGGTACTGTGGCATCTGCTGGGGATGTTGGTACTTGGGTGCAGCAGGTACTGGGGTTTTTGCAGGTACTGTGGTGTCTGTTGGGGATTTAGGCACTGTGGTTGCAGTGAGGTCTGTGGCATCTGCTGAGGCATCTGCTGAGGATAGAGGTACTGGGGTGTAGCGGGTTCTGCTGGTAGTGTACTGTCTGCACATGTAGACATTGCTCCTGCTCAGCCATGGTGCCGGTGCCGTGTGTCATCACAAGCTTCTCGACATTTCTCAAAACACAACGTGAGATTGTTACTGCTGCGGCCAAGTTTATTCGAGCATTTGCCCGTTCTTGGCCGCAGCAGTAGCCTGGCGCGCGCCCGAGTGTGACGGGTGCGCGCCGAAGCAGCGGAAGAGCGCCCTCCGATCGGGGCGCTCTCCCTACCGATACCGGGTCCGCCGGGTCCCCCGGAACCCCCTGCCGCCGTCCCGCAGATCGCGGGACACCAGGGCTCCCTCGGGGAGCCCTGCACGCGCGTGCAGGGGGCGCAGGCTCCCGAAGACGCGTGACCGCGCGTCTATGACGCGCGGCACGCCGAGGGGCAGCCACAAGCAAGCCGGGAAATATCCCGGCTTGCGGTACCGACCACACTGCAATAAAGTGTGTCGGTACTGTACATTACATATTATATAGAAACGTGTGCCATTCAATGCAAGCCATGACAAAGATATTAAGTGCGCTATCTGCCGGACACAAATTGAATAGTAATTACATAAATAAACCCCACAAATAATTATGTGGAGTGACCATCCCTGGCCTGCGGGCGACTCATGGTGAACAAAGTTGGAATCTCATGCTTTGTCATCGTACCGAAAACAGTAAGCCTGACTACATCTGCACACTGGTGCAGAATTGAAGAGCGTTAAAGAAACAATAAATTGACTAATAAACACAACAAAACAATTCAAACTCTCTAAGGAAAGGAATCTCAGAATCTCCACAAAATGGGGGCACTCACAGAAGTGTGCAAAAATATCAAAATACACTTTATTAGTACAGGAAGAACTTGAGTGGCTTGGGTGTGCATTTTTAGTAAGTAATGTTGCTAATTGCATGCTATGCTATATGGGTGCCCTTTTTTTCATCCATGTTTTGCAGGTTTTCCACTTTTAGACTGGTGTACTAAACACATCAGGTGACACAGAACATCAGTATTGTATCATTAAGGTAACTGCTGCCTTTTTGTAATTCTTTACTTTGTAGATCATGCAAGCATGAGCAATAATTCAATGGAATGCATATGCATTTAATTTAATAAGCAAAGAGCACACATACACAACTACAGAACAACACAGTCTGTAATTAATGCATCTACTTGTTCATTATGTTACAGGTGGAACAAGAGACACAAGAGACCACAAGGCAAGTTGGTAGAAGATTGTATTTTTTTTAGAAATCTTTATTATTCATATACTTGTGTAAAGTAATACACATTGTTATAAAACATTCACTGATGTACACTATGTTTCTGTGTTTTAGTTTAATAAATATATCATAATTTGCAGAGACTGTCTGGTGTATTTAGTTTTCTGGTATTGAAAGAGTGTATGGGAAGAATTGGTGGTTATGGGTGTTTAAAATACAAGTGGCACTTTTCTTACACTGTACTGTACAGATCTACAGAAACCACAAAACACCATATGGCATCTTCTGCCTGGGACTGCGACATGCCATGAAGTGCTGGGTCATTTCACTTTTTTACCTGCGTTCACAGGAATTGTAAGTCTTGCTAACTCTGTAGTAATACATATAAAGGATACACCTTTAAAACAGCAGTGTCCATTGCTGCTGCTTGATTAACCTACTTGGGCTTGACTGCTTAAGCCATAAAAGTAATATTAATAAATCTAATTATTTTAATTATGAGTTTTATTTAAGAAATTAATATACCCCTTTGGGTAAATAGAAAACTCTAGTATTATCATTTAATTAAAACAATGCATGGGCTTATTATTAGTTTGCAAGTGGTAGGGAAACTGTGAAAATTGATGAGAAAAGTGAGCAAAATGGTAAATGTTACTATACTGTACAAACCAAAATATCGCCAGTGTGTTTTCTGCCGGCAAACATAAATAAATACTTGTGGTTTTTTAAAAGCAGTAAAATATGTCAAAAGTAACACATTGTTTCCTCTTTGTGAAAAATTAATATAACATTTATCTTGGATCATTATTCTTTATTTAATGTATCTTCTAAAATTAGATTTGTAAAAAACTGTTTACCTATCAGCAGTTTTGTAAGAAATTATTTGATAGCACCTTTTGCTATCTTTAAAATCTAAATACCATTGATTTTACTGGATTTAATTTATCAGTCGCAGAACATAATTCTTTATAAATGAACCTTTGCCGCTACTGGAGAAGCTTGACATACTAGTTGACAGAAAATCATTTAACTGGGAAGGAGAATGTTTAATATTGCCTTAGAGCCTTGCTAAGGTACTTATTTTAATACATGCTGTAATGCCAAAGGTGATTGATAAAAGAAGATATAAAACAGTATTGAAACACAAATGAGTCTGGAGTTAACAGAGATAAAAAAAAAAGTTTATGTAGGAAAAGGTGATATAACAGTTTTCAACAAAGTTTGAGACCAATTGTTGGAGAAACTCATAAAGACATTTAATTAATCAATCTGAACTAATACCAACGTAAACTCAAAAAGGACAACTGTATCAAACATACAGTATAATTCATGCATATTGCAATAGTGAGATACTGTAGCATGCAATAAAACAAATACTATATTACATTGTCATTAAAATATACCTCCTAATGCAGTCAACTTTTAATTCTGGAGACAAAAATGTAATATCTTTTTTTCTACATTGGAAAGTATTTGATGTTCACTACTGTTTAACCATTTCAGTGCCCTTATGACATGGATCCTGGTACACCAGGAGCCCATATGAAGTGCTAAGTAAGCCATGGACAATTGCTAATTTTCTAAGGGGTGACCGGACTGACCGTTACAATGGAGTGACCAGTCTGATTAAAACATACAGTAAGTGGTGCTTCCTCCCTTTCCATTTCTTGTATGCAAGTACCCACCACGTCATGTGATTTCTCAAGGAGCGATCACATGAGGCAGACGTGCCAGGAGTCCTGTGGCAGTGAAAAAGTTTAGAACATAGAATTTCCGAGCCACTTTAGCCTTATTTAGCAGTCCTGCTCAGAAGATTTGTAATCTGCAACAGCCAATTAAAGATATTAGAATTGTAATTTATATTTACAAAAGGTATAAAATAACTATCAAAAAGAGTTTAAAATGTTGACCACAAAGAAATGTAAAAATAAAATTCAATCTTTTTATCAATTAGCTCCATACAGACTATGTATAAATTATATTTTCCTCTAATTAAATCACATCCAGTACCTGTACATTTTTACAACCGTCATGTGCCTAAAATGTCTATAATTAATTATAATTGTTTGTTCTTGTATAGCACTGCTAGCTTTATGTAGCACTTTACAGAGACATTTTGCAGACAAAGTCCCTGCCCTGTAAGGTTTACAATCCACGTTTTTGGTGCCTGAGACAAAGGGAGAAAAGATGACTTGCCCACCTCACAACGAGCCAACACTGGGAATTGAACCTGTAAAACACAAATGTTCCCAGCACTCAAACGGAAAGACACGGACAGGGAAGGGGAAAAGGGAAAAGGGAGAGGGAAAGAAAAGGGAAAACACGGGGAGTTAAAAGTCCAGGGCAAGTGGGGCCTTTTATCTCCCCGTGTTCTCCCTTTTCTTTCCCTCTCCCCTTTCCCTTTTCCCCTTCCCTGTCCTTGTCCCTGCCTTAGCACATACAGTAGTGCTTTCTTTTTTGGTCTTTATTTGACCACTTTTTGCATCATTCGTGTACCATTAAATACTTACTTTTGGCTTATCCATTTACTATCTGTTCTTTCCGTTTGAGTGCTAGGAACATTTGTGTTTTATTGATTATTTGGAAGGAATCAGGGTCCTCCTTGTTCCCGTCTTGCACCTATTATTTCACTTTATACAGAATTTTGTGTGCTGTCTAATACTGTTTGTTAAGTTGGGAATTGAACCTGGTTCCCCTACTTCAAACTCAGTGCCAGAGACAGTGTCTTCACTCACTGAGCTGCTCCTTCTCCCTATTAACCTTATAAAAATTCCTAAAAAGTCTTACACTGTATAATGATGTCAGACGTTTGCCCATTATGCTTTTCCCAGGAGCTTACTGTAAAAGTATTGTGGTGTTTGGGCTATAAAACTTGTTCCAAGTTAAGGAAGTTTGAAAAATATGATATCTAATGACAAGATGGTACAGTAGGTATTTTTACGTGATTTGATTTCCTATGTCTTCTTCAGAGACATTTTGGAAAGGATTACACTTTTGCTTGTATACCCATGAGAAAATACAAAACAACAAAAGTAAGTCAGCATAAAGCTGTTCTAAAGATTAATGTGTAGACACATTCTCACTAACATATAAAAATTAACCTAATTTTTCTATGAGTACTCAATGTATTATTCATGTTTCATGTTATGGGGGCTATGCACTAAGCTACAAGCTTTCGCGCCGGCCTGAAAAAAATTAGCACGTCCGATAAAAAATGAAGCCGGCAGCGCGATTCACTAAGGCCCTCAGCCCATTTTCAATCGGACGTGCCCAAAACTGGCTTATCGTGCGTGCAATGTTTTTTCCCTCTACTAGCGCACTGAAACGTCCTGTACGCTAGCTGATAGAAAAAATAAGCCACCTGTGACATTTGCATGGAGATTCTGCATGGACAAGGCTGTTACAGGCGATCGTACACTAAATAAATACATTTTAATAATAGTGTACATGAGCATGGGGTCTCAGGAGCTGAACAGCATTGGTTTCAGGTCCGAGGACCCCCTACTTCAGGAGATACTGGCCCCGTTATGGGGTGCCGGTATCCCCTGCAGAATTTCAATGTCCCGGTCACGTAACGCGGACGCTTGAAAGTGCAGGGGATACCGGCACCCCATAACGGGGCCTGTATATCCTGAAGTAGGGGGTCTTCGGACCTGAAACAAATGCTGTTCAGCTCCGGATACCCCCTGCACATCTACACTATGAAACACATGTATATTAAAAAAATATTTACCAAACATTAATACATGACCCCCCCTCCGCCCTAACACATACAGTACAATAACGTGCAAAATTACTATTATACAGATATGGATAATAGATTATTTGCCCATTATTAAACACTGCATTAGCATACCTAAATAAAGTAAATAAAAACAGTAGCCAACTAATCCAATGAATACAAGCAGTAACAACATCAACAATTAATTAATTAAACCATTAACCAATTAAACCAATTAATTCCTAAACCAACTCAAAATGAATAGTAACACTAACCAATCAAACCAATGAATTACTACAACATTAATGAATGTAAACATTAAAAGACAAAGAAATACATTCAAACAGTATCTGAAATAACCATAAAACGCATTAGCTTACATAATACAACATTAACTACAAACGAACACCAATCGCAAACATTTTATTACCATTAAGCAGGAAAAAAAAAACAATCACATCCACATAAGAAATTGAAATTAAAAAAACCAACAGCAATACCAAGCCACAAATGCCCCCCAAATATTGTCATAATAATGTATTAATCTGTACCCTAAATTGGCACAGATTAATATATTATCAGTCAATGTGCCTCCCCCAAAAAAATCAAAAAACACATCCAATGAAGAAACCTGTAAAAAGAGACATTTACAAACATTCAATATATTACTTACCATTAGAAGCGGTGGCCTTCCGACTCCCAGGGTAACAGGAAGCTCACGTACAGCAGCGGCAGCTCTTATTCGAGCAAATGCCGCTGGCTGTATGAGGCTGGGAAGCGGGTAGCCGCGGCGCGTGGCGGCGCACTGTGACGTCACGGTCACAAGCGCGCCCGGCTTCCCCGTCTTCCCCGGCTTCCCCAGGCTTCCCCGACACCCCTGGAGTTCAAATCTAGGTAAGCGGGGGTGCGGGGAAGCAGAGGGGCAGAGTAGAAGCCGGGTTCGGGGTGTCTTTGGGGGGGTAATTGCGCGCGATGTGGAGGGGGGGTGCGTGGGGGAAACGCGGTGGCGCGCGTTTCTGACTGGCGGCAGCTGGGGTAGATCCCGGCATGCCGCCGGCATTTACTTTAATAAAGTATGTCGCTACTGTACCTTTAAGGCCCCCAACAGCATCCGATGTCATCCGCCATGAAATCCGGATCAGGTACCAAAATCTTCTTTTTTCTTTCTTTAATCACCTTCTTCTATCTTCATCTGTCACCATTTCTTGATCTTCTTTATCTTCTATCTTCATCTGTCAATCCAAAAACCCCCATGGTAAATCCCAACCGATGTTGTCTCGTCGTCTTCTTGGGATCAAATGAGGCATCACAGCCTTAAATAGGGCTTGTGACGTCACATTTAGCCTCAAAATGGTTAACAGCCACCTGATTGGCTGTTCAAACCATGTTCTGATTTTTTTTTTTTTTACATGACGTCACTTAAAGGGAATGATGCCAGCCAATCAGAATGGCTGTGCTTCATTTGCCTTTAAGATGACTTCACTAAATCCAAGATGGCCGGCGTCATATGGTATTTCAGCCAGAGTGTGGAATTGGTTCCCACGATCTGATTGGCTGAAATACCATGTGACGCCGGCTTCGTCATGGTGTAATTAATTCATTGTTGATGTTGTTACTGCTTGTATTCATTGGATTAGCTGGCTACTGTTTTTATTTACTTTATTTAGGTATGCTAATGCAGTGTTTAATAATGGGCAAATAATCTATTATCCATATCTGGATAATAGTTATTTTGCACATTATTGTACTGTATGTGTTAGGTGGGTTATTTAGTTACAAATAATGTTTAGTATTTTTATAGGCACAACATTGGTGCCGCAGGCCCGCGGTTACCCCAGGACTCCCGCGGGGACCCCAGGATGGCCGCGGGGTCAGCCGGGGATACCCGCGCGACCCCCGGCCTCCCTCGGGGACCCCCACGGGGTCAGACGGGGACACCCGCTGGCCTGTTGTATGGGTTTTGCGCCTGCAAAAAGGTTAACAAAGAATTTTTTCAAAGTCCTGCTTTTTTTATCACCTGCCTTTAGCTGGTGAGCTGTATTCAGCGCAAATTTCACGTACGATCAGTTTGCGTTGCTTAGTGAAACCTGCAGAAGGGCAGGATTCAGCGCAAACAGCTCATCATACGAGCAAAGTTGGACTTAGAAAAATATCCAGGAAAAAGTCAGTTTTAGAGCGCAAAGTGCCTGTTTTCGCGGCTTAGTGAATAGCGCTCGGCGGAACTTCACGTTCTATGAGCACTTTGCGCTCTTAAAACGACTTATCACTGCTTAGTGCATAGCCCCCTATGTGTTTAAAGTTCCCACCATTTTCATAGTAGGTTATGATATAAAAAAGGAGAGTACTTTGATATGGTTTAGTACAATTACTGTTTTATTTAGAAATAGTAATTTCATGATGTAGCGTGTATAATGCCAATTATAGACTATGGGGGCATAGTATATGGTACGCTGAAAAAAAATCTCTCAGTGGAAGCAAACACAGCATGTTTCAGATACAGAAGACATTACATTAACATTTCTAGATTAACTGATTTAATTAAAAATAGAAGAAAAATAATAACTACTTTCAAGCTTCACACAATTATCTTAATTAAAACAATTAACCATTCAGCATATGTTATCTAATAATAGTTATTCATTCATCTGTGAGGATAGTTATAAATCCGATAATGTCAGCCGCAGTTTTATGGACATATTAAATCACTTATTTTACTTTCATAAATTATAACTATGGTGTTTATTTCCCCAAAAAACTATATAACTGCAAGAAATATTTTGTGGCACAAGAGAAAAGGAAAAACTATCTTTTCATGTAAAAATCTTTACACTTGAAAACATCTCTTGCTAATGCCTTATCAAGTTGATTCCCATATGGAATAGGGAAACATGCTTTATATTGGTTTCACTCACACCTATCGGGCTGATCTCAATTTGTGTATATCTCGGGCAGTGGCGGATTTACAATTTTGCCGCACTTAGCCATACCTTTTTGCCACCCCTAAATTTTTCATCTTGCCCTCTCCTCAATACACATAACATCGCCCTCTCTTCATAACATAATACCCCCTCTCCTCAAAACACATAATACCGCCCTCTCCTCAAAACACATAATACCGCCCTCTCCTCAATACACATAATACTGCCCTCTCCTCATACTCATAATACTCTCCTCAATACTCATAATAGCCCCGTCTCCAACACACAAAATACCCATCCAAGACCAAAACTCCCCCCTTCCGCACACACAAAATGGAATCCCCCCACAGCACATACAAAAGATAAACCCCCCACAGCACACACACAAGATAACCCACCCGTAGCACACACATACACACAAGAACCGCCCCCCCCACACACACACACATGGAATCTCTTCTCCCCCCATAATGGAATCTCTTCTCCCCACCCCCAAAACAGAATTTCACCCCCCAAAAAAACAGAATCTCTTCTCCCCACCCCTAAAACAGAATCTCTTCCCCCACCCAAAATGGAATCTCTTCCCCCCCTCCCCCCAAACTGGAGGTTATACTGCTGCTGTTGAGTCCGCGCAGGCAGCACATAGAGGTCCTGGGGACCTACTCCCAGTTTAAGAGGTGCAGTAACAGACAGACACTCAGACACTCACAGACACAGAGAACACACACACAAAGACACACACACACACAGACACACACAGGGATAAACAGACAGACACACAGACACTCACACACAGACACACACACAGAGAACACACACACACACACAAAGAGACACGCACAGAGACACACAGACACTCACATACAGACACTCACACACAGAGACACAGGGCCGCAAACAGATTTTCCGGGGCCCAGGACTAGAGTTACGATCGCCATCCCTGTGTTGGCGGTCTTGCGAGCACCCCCCTTTCACACCTTGTGAGCCCGCTCTATTTCCATCTTTCTTCCCATGTATTTATTTCCCCTCCGTCTTACTCCCTCTTCCTCACTCCCACTCTCACCCCCCTCTAATTACCACACTGTCACTCAATCCTTCCCCCGCAGTGCATGAATTTATCTCACTCCTTCTCACTTTTGCTTTTACCCACTCCCTCCCCCTCTCTCCTCTCCCCACCTCAATCAATTACCCCAATCTCACTCAATCCCCCTCCTCACACTCATTCCCTCCACCTCCCCCCTTCACACACACAGACACAATCTCCGCCACAAAATACATACCAAATAATCCCGCCCGCAATACAAAAACCTTTCCCATCCCCCAAATACATACAAAAAATCCACCAAATATATACAAACCCTCCCACCCAAATACATACAAATTCACCTCCCACCCAGCCCCAAATACATATTAAAAAACCCACTCAGCCCCAAATACAAATAAAAAAATCTCAGCCCCAAATACATATAAAACCTCCACTAAATCCCAAATACATATAAAAATGCCACTCAGCACCCAAATAGAGCTGAACCCCATTATAACGCAGTGCTCGGGGACATAATGGGATCGTCAAATGGCCGCCTTGATCAGGGGTTCCACAAGGACTTACCCAGCATCTGCAACTCTCTCCTCTCCTTGCTTCATAAGGCTAGGGCCAGAGGCACTCTCCCAAGCTTGGTGCGACTGTCCAATTTGACTTTCGAGTGCAGAGGAGTCACATAATACTTCTCTGACCAATGACAGCCCAATAGTGAACTTATAAATTATTATTTTATAAAATACACATGCAGGAATTGAACCCATGATGTTTCATATGCTAATGCAATTTTGTAACTGCTACAGACGAGACCACGACTTTTCTAAAGCTTGCCTTAAACTAGCCCGGTTACATTCTGGGTATGTGCTGGGTGTAACCTGGCTAGTTGAAGGACTTTCTGCATTGACTAATGATCCATAGGATTAACACAGCAGGGGACCCTGGCAGTCCCATTCAGTTTGAATGGGACTGCCAGGGACACCCGCTGTTAATCTGAAGGGCCATTAATCAATGCAGAAATGCTGGGTCTAGTTTAAGGCAAGTTTAAGGCATGTACCAGCATGTACCTGGGTCTTTTTGGCAATTACCACTGGTTTGTGTTAGAATAGTCACAGTCTCTGCTGTACGCCGCAGGATTGGTGTGAGGAATCTGACTCATACTTACATAGTTACATAGTAGATAAGGTTGAAAAAAGACAGATGTCCATTAAGTTCAACCTATGTTAAATTTAGGTAACGGATACTTTATCCTATATCTATACTTACTTATTGATCCTGAGGAAGGCAAACAAAACAAAAACCCAGTATCATACAGTATCATCCAATGAAATCTCATAAGGGGAAAAATAAATTCCTTCAAAGAATTGGCAATCGGATTATTCCCTCGATCACCACTCTTCCCATGTTTACTTATTTGGTACTGTATATCCCTGTATACCTTTCCTTTCTAAAAAGATGTCAAACTTTTTTTGGAACAAATCTATTGTATCTGCCATCACAGTCTCCATGGGTAATGAATTCCACATTTTAACTGCCCTTACTGTTAAGAACCCTTTCCTTTCTTGCTGGTGAAATCTCCTTTCCTTCAACCTTAAGGGATGCCCCAGTGTCCTTTGTACTTCCCGTGGGATGAATAGTTCTTTTGAAAGCTCCCTGTACTGTCCCCGAATATATTTGTATATAGTTATCATATCCCCTCTTTGACGCCTCTTTTCTAATGCAAATAAATCTAATTTAGCTAGCCCCTCCTCATAAGTTAAATTGTCCATCACCTTAATTAATTTAGTAGCTCTTTTCTGCACTCTCTCTAGTTCCAGAATGTCTTTTCTAAGAAGTGGTGCCCAAAATTGTACTCCATATTCAAGGTGTGGTATTACCAACCCACACAGACAAACCTGAAATCGCATAACCATTCCTTGCTAGACTGGATTCTCTCCTCAAACCCCAGCAGAATCCAATCCTCTGGCATCCTTCCTGATATTTTCAGTGACCATGCAATAGTGTACTGTGTAAGGAAAATTAAACCGCCCCATTCAAGCCCTAAATTTCTCCTCACTAGAACATTTAAAAACTTTAACCCACAATAGTTTCTGGATGACCTTACCAACTGCCCATGGCACAGAATCGATTTAATTCCAGACCCTGATTCTGCGCTCGACTATTTCCAATCCGAGTTCTTAAAACTCTGTGATACCCATGCTCCACTATGCAAAATAAGGGTACGGGGGGCCCACCTTGCGTGGGTTACAACTGACCTTATTGCACTCTACCAGCACAGGGATACCTTGTGGAAAAGCTACAAAGTAACTGGCACTACCAAGGATCTCAATCACTACAGATGCCTGCGGAACATGTGCACAAGGCAAACAAGGCATGCAAAAGCACAATATTACTCTGACAATCTCCACCAAAATATATCAAACCCAGCTAACTTCTGGAAGGTTATCAACAATATATTCCAGCCTCCTAACCATCAACAACCAAGTAATATCACTAAGGGGGATATTACTCTGACAAACCCCACTGACATTGCAAATGCATTCAATGATTACTTTGTGGGGTGTGCCACTAACTTATTAGCGAAACGCAGCCCAAACCAAAATCCTGAATCTCATCCTGGGAGTACCCATATAGCCCCACCCCCTCCCAACACTGCCCACAATTTTCAGTTTGGCCCAGTATCTGAAGATGAGATTACACAAGCGCTCCTCAAACTAAAACTAAGCAGCCAATACGGACCTGACTTACTACAATGTACTCCATATTCAAGGTGTGGTATTACCAACCCACACGGACAAACCTGAAATCGCATAACCATTCCTTGCTAGACTGGATTCTCTCCTCAAACCCCAGCAGAATCCAATCCTCTGGCATCCTTCCTGATATTTTCAGTGACCATGCAATAGTGTACTGTGTAAGGAAAATTAAACCGCTCCATTCAAGCCCTAAAGTTCTCCTCACTAGAACATTTAAAAACTTTAACCCACAATAGTTTCTGGATGACCTTACCAACTGCCCATGGCACAGAATCGATTTAATTCCAGACCCTGATTCTGCGCTCGACTATTTCCAATCCGAGTTCTTAAAACTCTGCGATACCCATGCTCCACTATGCAAAATAAGGGTACGGGGGGCCCACCTTGCGTGGGTTACAACTGACCTTATTGCACTCTACCAGCACAGGGATAACTTGTGGAAAAGCTACAAAGTAACTGGCACTACCAAGGATCTCAATCACTACAGATGCCTGCGGAACATGTGCACAAGGGAAACAAGGCATGCAAAAGCACAATATTACTCTGACAATCTCCACCAAAATATATCAAACCCAGCTAACTTCTGGAAGGTTATCAACAATATATTCCAGCCTCCTAACCATCAACAACCAAGTAATATCACTAAGGGGGATATTACTCTGACAAACCCCACTGACAATGCAAATGCATTCAATGATTACTTTGTGGGGTGTGCCACTAACTTATTAGTGAAACGCAGCCCAAACCACAAACCTGAATCTCATCCTGGGAGTACCCATATAGCCCCACCCCCTCCCAACACTGCCCTCAATTTTCAGTTTGGCACAGTATCTGAAGATGAGATTACACAAGCGATCCTCAAACTAAAACTAAGCAGCCAATGCGGACCTGACATACTACAATCTAGGTTCCTACAACTTGGTGCCCCAGCCATTGCCAAACCAATTTCGTCCATAGTCAACTCTATCCTGTCTGCAGGCCATATCCCTAAGACCTGGAAAACTGCCAGAGTTGTCCCAATCTTCAAAAGTGGGGACAAAAACATTGTCTCAAACTACAGGCCAATCTCACTTCTCCCAATTCTATCCAAAGTCATGGAAAAATGTGTCCACTCCCAATTAAGCGATTACAATACCAAGACAAATTTCCCTAGCCAATTCCAATCTGGCTTTCGTCCCAAACACTCCACCGTAACTACCCTGCTAAAAGTTTGCAATGAAATCCAGTGTGGAATGGAACGGGGACAACTCACTGGTGCAGTATTCCTAGATTTTGCAAAGGCTTTTGATACAGTTGATCATGCTTAACAAACTCCAGAGCTCTGGAATAGGGAAGCATGCTTTAAACTGGTTTCAGTCCTACCTATCAGGAAGATTCCAACATGTGTCCATCTCAGGCTCTAACTCCAACCCCCTGGATATTTATTTATTTATAAAATATTTTACCAGGAAGTAATACATTGAGAGTTACCTCTCGTTTTCAAGTATGTCCTGGGCACAGAGTTAAGACAAATAATAATGTTTACAAATACAGTTACATAATGAGCACATATTACATTATATACAAGACATTGCATGCACAGTTAAAGATAATTTGTATTATGGGCGTATGAAACAGTTACAGACCAGATTAAAATGTGTGACAGCCTTAGATTTGAAAGAACTTAGACTGGTGGTGGATGTAAGAGTCTCTGGTAGGTTGTTCCAGTTTTGGGGTGCGCGGTAAGAGAAGGAGGAGCGGCCGGATACTTTGTTGAGTCTTGGGACCATGAACAGTCTTTTGGAGTCTGATCTCAGGTGATAGGTGTTGCATGTGGTGGGGGTGAGGAGCTTGTTCAGGTAGCTGGGTAGCTTGCCCATAAAGAATTTGTAGGCAAGACAGGAAAGGTGAACTTTGTGCCTAGACTTGAGTGATGACCAATCTAGTTCTTTGAGCATTTCGCAGTGATGAGTGATATTACCTGTGGTGTCCAGCAAGGCTCTGTTCTGGGGCCCGTACTCTTCTCAGTGTTCATTAATGATCTTCCCACAGCTTGTAAGGAAGCCTCAATACACTTGTATGAAGATGACACAATCCTATATGCACACAGCCATAGCCTCTCTGACCTTCAACACATAATTCAGTCTGACTTTTTAAGACTCGAAAACTGGATTTCCCAAAACAAACTGTTTTTAAACACTGACAAGACTGTAACAATGGTATTAGGGAGCAAGACTAAATTTTTAAAGCTTCCAGCGACTGAGCTCCTGATTAGAACCAATGCTAACACCACCCTAACCCCTCTCTCTAGTTTTAAATACCTGGGCTTATGGTTTGACTCCCACTTAACATTCGGGATGCACATTGATACCCTGACAACCAAGACCTATGCCAAACTAGGGGTACTTTACAGGAACAAATCCTCCCTAAGTCTCCTGGTCAGAAAGCGTATAGCACAGCAGATGCAATGCCAATTATTGACTATGGAGATATAGTATATGGCTCGACACCTCAAACCCACCTTAGCAAACTTGACACCCTCTACAATTCAATTTGTCGTTTTGTTCTCCAATGCAACTACAACACACATCACTGCGAAATGCTGAAAGAACTAGATTGGTCATCACTAGAGTCTAGGCGCAAAGTTCACCTTTCCTGTCTTGCCTTCAAATTCTTTATGGGCAAGCTACACAGCTATCTGAACAAGCTCCTCACCCCTACCACATGCAGCACTTATCACCTGAGATCAGACTCCAAAAGACTTTTTATGGTTCCAAGGCTCAACAAAGTATCCGGCCGTTCCTCCTTCTCTTACCGTGCACCCCAGAACTGGAACAACCTACCAGAGACTCTCACATCCACCACCAGTCTAAGTTCTTTCAAATCTAAGGCTGTCTCACATTTTAATCTGGTCTGTAACTGTTTCATACGCCCATAATATATATTTTCTTTAACTGTGCATGCAATGTCTTGTATATACTGTATACCCTGTTCATTTATGTAACTGTATTTGTAACCATGTATTATTTGTCTTAACTCTGTGCCCAGGACAAACTTGAAAACGAGAGGTAACTCTCAATGTATTACTTCCTGGTAAAATATTTTATAAATAAAATAAATAAATAATAAATAACTAATGCTTTGTAAAGGGGCATTGTAGGTGGACGCTCACAGAGGTATGCAAGGGAGTCTGGTTATAGGGAAATTAAATAAGGCTTTTTATTGCGCCTGTTTCCTTAACATCAGGAAACCATCCAAACAAGGGGTAAACAAAGCTTCCATTCACTTGGGAGTATTTCTAGTGAAATACTACAGTATGCAGTCCACACTCCCTCTAGATAAGCATGTCTCCCAGCCCCAAACATATAGCATGAAAATAAGCAGATATATAAATTCTCATTAATGAAAGTCTTATCTGTTCCTTGTGGTTTGGAGGGAAAATCTTCTCTGTTCCTGCGTTGCTACCTTTCCTCAGGTTTTGTCAGCATTCAGGTTTAGAAGTTTCCCCTGTGTCTTGAAAGCAGCTCTGCTGTTTCTTCTGGCATGGCTCAAGACAAGTTGTGAGAGTCAAGGACAATCCCTGCTCTGTCTCCAAGTTCAGCTCAGGTGTGAGCTAAGGAGTCTCTCTTCCTGTCTCAAAAGAAAAGCTTTTCTAAGCAATCTAATCAGGCAGGTGGTGTTTGTTAATTGACTACTAGCAGTTAACTACCACATTGCTGGATTAGAGGCACATTACCTGAACAGGGATAACTCCCCTGTTACATACCTCCCCTGTTTGTGGGAAGCTCGGGCTTGCCACGGCCAAAGCCCATCCTTCCACTCTCATTGTAGATATCTCTGTGACTTGAATGAGAGTGGATGGAGGAAGAGAACCCTCAGTCCTGCTGGGATTGGAGCCCTTTATCCAGTTTATTCGTATCTCCTCCCGAAGGTGCTTGAGATCAGCACTCCTCAGTCGCTCGAGGAGGACTTTTTCTAAGTATAGTCTTTTTGCTACGTGCGCAGCATTGAGATTTCCCTCGCGTCGGGTGCTCGTCTTATTGTAGGCATACTGTATCTCAGCAGTTGCAGAGCGTTTAAAAACAGCCCTTTGAGTTTTC
Organism: Ascaphus truei; assembly: GCF_040206685.1. Taxonomy (NCBI): domain Eukaryota; kingdom Metazoa; phylum Chordata; class Amphibia; order Anura; family Ascaphidae; genus Ascaphus; species Ascaphus truei. The sequence continues at coordinate 394,270,072 of NC_134485.1, forward strand.
CGCTCTTGAAGCTGTCTCTCTGCCCTTTTCCCACTCAATGGGGTTGCTAGTTCAGCCTCTTTTGGGTTAAGTTGCAATTCCACACCCACTTCCAGAGAATGTCCCATCTTTTCAGCTTCATCAGCTAAGGATTCTTCTGGTATTGGTTCAGCACCTGTACCTTCTTTTGTTGCCTGTTGGGTGGCTGAAGGTTTTGCTAGTGCTTGTTTAGGTGGTTAAAATTTTGCAACCTTGTCCTTCAGACGAGCGGTATTCCCAGCTCTCACTGTACCCTTGTCTTCATGTGTTTTTGTGGCTGTGGGATACTGACGCTTAGTCAGGGTCAATAATTGTCCTTGTAGGACTGTAATCTCATCCGCGAGAGATCCCTGTATTTTGAGTGCGTCTTGCAAGTCTCTTCTCAGGGAATTTATCTGCACGCTTTGCTTTCTCTTAGCTTGCTTCCACATTTTTATTGCATTGTGAAGCACTATGAATTTCTTTGCTCGGGCCACATTTACTTGTTTTAGTTTCTGGACCTTCTTGTGCTCCCTTTTGTGCCGGGTCACCTGGGTTGTAAGCTTGGCCTTTAGCGTTGCTTTGGTGACGCTCCGGGTAGCCTTTAGTTTCTCATGCTGCTTTGTGGGGACATACAGGGTAATCAGACGTTCCTGCAGCACTTGAATTTCTTTAACAGCCTGCAGATTGTCTTCCTGCAGAGTTCGATGCTTCTCCTCGGCCTTCTCGAGGTGCGTACGCAGACCTTGCAGTTGGTTCTGCAGTCGGTGCTCTGCTTCAAACTTCTCACCTTCCAAAAGTCTATTTATTTCTTTAAGCTCGTGCAGCTTTTCATTTTTTTCCTTGACGTCGTTTGTCAAATTAAAATTTTCTTCTTTGAGTTTTAAGTTTTTTCTTTGTAATCTTAAATTTTCTCCTTTTTCAGTCTCTGTACTATTCAGGGCCTCTTTGCAGTCCTCCTTCCATTTACGCACATCTGCTTTGAGAATGACAGTCTCCTGGCGTGAGACTTCCTTCTCTAGGTTGAGGGTCTGAAGCTCCTTCTGGGAGACTTGGAGATCTGTATTAAGATTGACAATCGTTTCTTTAGAAATGTCCAGCTCCTCCGTTAGAATGTGTAGTTCCTTTCTGGAAACTTCCAGGTCTGTGCGGCAGCTGTTGGTCTCATGATGTGAGGCATCCAGTGCTCTGCGGAGTGTCTGAACCTCTTTCTGAGATATGTCCACCTCTATCCGGACACTGTTGACCTCCTGTTGTGAGGCATTCATCTCTATGCGAAAAGTGTGAACCTCTTGCTGGAAGACTGTCATCTGCTTCAGTGCCTCCTCATACTTCCGCTTTAGCATAGCCACCATTTTATCAGATTGGCTATGCTTTTCATTCGTTGCGGAAATAGTAGCATTTGCAGTATCTAGCTCTGTCTAGAGATCGTCCAATTCTGTCCTGGCCGAAGAGTACATTGCGAGCACATATTCCTGTAGCTTCACGTTATTTTTCTGTAGCTCTGTGTAACCATCTTCCTTTTGTTTCAATTGTTCACGGAGCATATCACAGTCATGCCTGGCATTTTTCAGGGCATCCTCAGGGCTGGTCAAGGGATCGTCACTCACTGGTTTCGGCTCCACTTCCCTGGGATGGTTGGTTGAGGATTCCTCACTGTTGGCACCGGATAGACACTTCTTTGGGGTACACAACTTCTGCCTTGGGCCCTCTGGATATTCGGTTAACCGCGGGACAAATTCTCCATTTTCTCTAGGCTGCAGGGCAACTTGGTCCCCCTTTTCCTCCACAGGATCTGCGGACGTGTCTGTTCCACTGTTGCCACTGTATTTGCTAGAACCCCCGATTGTGGTAGTTCTACAGGTGTGCATATTTTGCTTGTAGAGGTCGTAGCTCTCACAGGCATCTCTGTAGACTTTTTCTTTCTTGGATAAGTTTTACAATATCAGCAGTACTGTGCACGCATTTTCTCTCATCAGGTATACAGGATGTGCAGTTGCTAGGTAAAAATGTCTATTTGCTTTACTCCATTTACTTGCTAGATAAATCTCTCATTAGGTATGCTGGATGTGTAGTTGCTAGGTAAAAACTTCTGTTTGCTTTACACCATTTACTTGCTAGGTACAAACTCTGCTTCAACCAAATAATGTGATTTTCTGCTTGAGTTCAGTCTCAACTTTGGGTATTATGACATTCAATCTTCACACTTTGGGATACCTTTTACACAGTTCAGCAATTCCTTTTTTCTAGTAGTCAATTTTACCCTCAGCACTTGTTTACTGAAAATTCCCCTGCTTCAGCACAGTCTTGCATCAATTTTCATATTTTTCTGTATATACTCCATTCACAACTGGTAGTCCTATGCGGTGTGGCAGCCTTTACTTGCAGAATCAGTACCGCTCATGGGTCACCATTTGTATTCACTGCTTCAGCTAAACATTTGAAAACAATAACAGCCTATCCCTTTAAGGGCTAACTCACTTCTTGAACCCTGACTATGGCTGGAAGGCAAACCCCCTATTTCAATGACCATATCACACTTTATTGTGATAGGCAAATAAGGTTTACCTGCTTCAGCAGTCTCTCTCTCTCTCTCTCTTCTTGGGATTGGGGAAAAGAGTCCATCTGTGGTTTTGTAAGTTTCAGTGCAGTGTAAGTTTCCTGCCTTGGTGTGTCCCTTTAACTCTGTCTCTGCTGCATGAAATCTTTGTTGCTCAGACTGTTTGTAGGCAAAAAGCATAAAAAAAAAATTCACAGCCAAACTCCGGGTTCCTTAACTTCAAGAACCCCCTTCTCGTCCCACTTCGGACACCATTGGTAGGCGGACACTCACAGTGGTATGCAAGGGAGTCTGGTCATAGTGAAATTAAATAAGGCTTTTTATTGCGCCTGTTACCTTAACATCAGGAAACCATCCGAACAAGGGGTAAACAAAGCTTCCATTCACTTGGGAGTATTTCTAGTGAAATACTACTGTATGCAGTCCACACTCCCTCTAGATAAGCATGTCTCCCAGCCCCAAACATATAGCATGAAAATAAGCAAATATATAAAGTCTCATAAATGAAAGTCTTATCTGTTCCTTGTGGTTTGGAGGGAAAATCTTCTTTGTTCCTGTTTTGCTACCTTTCCTCAGGTTTTGTCAGCATTCAGGTTTAGAAGTTTCCCCTGTGTCTTGAAAGCAGCTCTGCTGTTTCTTCTGGCAGGGCTCAAGGCAAGTTGTGAGAGTCAAGGACAATCCCTGCTCTGTCTCCAAGTTCAGCTCAGGTGTGAGCTAAGGAGTCTCTCTTCCTGTCTCAAAGGACAGGCTTTTCTAAGCAATCTAATCAGGCAGGTGGTGTTTGTTAATTGACTACCAGCAGTTAACCACCACACTGCTGGATTAGAGGCACATTACCTGAACAGGGATAACTTCCCTGTTACAGGCATAATTATGTTTAATTCCCTTCCATCCATTATCCGTTTAATGCAAGATAATATCTTGTTGCCTTTGCATCTACTGCATGACTTTGGGCACTATTTCTAAGCCTGCTGTCTACAAGCACTCCTAAATCCTTCTCCATCAAGGATTCCCCCAATATATTTCCATTTAATTTGTAATTCGCCTTTTTATTCTTGCATCCCAAATGCATAACCTTACATGTATCTGTATTAAACCTCATCTGCCATATTCATGCCCAAGTTTCCAGTCTCTCCAAGTACTTCTGGAGAGGAATTACATCCTGCTCTGATTCTACTACCTTACACTTTGACGGTTGGGCTAGCTGGCATCACAAAACTGGGATAAAGCCCAGCTAGCTACCCCTAAATCTATGTAACTTGGCCAACTTTGTAAGGCTTATTTTGGCCAAATGTACTTTAAATATCTGGGGAATAATAGGGAATGTGTAAATGTATTTCCATGTCTGTAAGAATGTATTTCAAAGTCTGTATCTGTTATTCCCTGTAAATGTAATCCCACAGTTTAGTGAATCAACATTTTTCTGTGATGTGATTTGGGAGTCAGCCCAGTAAAGGGTTAATTGGATTATGTGTACATTTGTATGGAGGGGACTCTGATTTAATTAGGCATGGGTTCTTAGCACACCCTCTGGCTGTTGTGGCACCAACCTAATCAATGCTCTGATTGTACAGCAGCCCCTATCATGTAAAGGGTAGCCACAGAGGGCTATATAAGGGGTGCTGCTTTACGCCAATCCTATGTGTACTACAGTCCGAACTGTACTGTCTTACCGCTGATATCTAGCATTGCTGGTAGACCCAGTGCTTTTGAGTTATCTGCACCTTAAACTGCTGTGAACATCAGTTCACATACACTGGCGACACACTTTATTCGAGCTCGGCTAGTCCCACGAATTCGGGTATACCCGGGTGTATTGAGGTTTGTGACTGTTTTCTGCCCGAGTGCATTGAGGTATTTTCCAGGCAGGGATTGAAGCATTTTATTCCCGCTGGCTGCAATACTGCACAGTATATATATATATACTGCATTACAATTCATGAATTTATGCCATCTGGTAGACACACGAAGCATTGCAGCCTATTAAATCCTAATCATTATCATTTAACAGATCAGCCGCCCGTCAGCCAGACATGAACCCAGGCTGGGAAGGCAAACGCAACGGGGCTTGTCAGAGGTGAGGAGCGGCGCATTCCAGGTATCTGCCAGGTACATACTGGGTATTTGCTCGAATAAAGTGTGTCGTGCAGTAACTGGTTGCTCCACCATTGACTATCTCCCAAGTTGCTCCTTAGAGACTCTCTACACCCCTTTCCTCAGACACTCTTAATGGGTATTTATTTATTTTATTTATTTATAGAATGATTTATCAGGGAATAATACATTGAGAGAAAAAGTTGAAGAAAAGGAAATTAACCCATGTATTACCACATGTCTAGTACACCCATATTTACTAAGAGTTACAGTACAAATCAATAAGACACATCCGGGGACTGTATGTCACCTTATGACCTATTCGGTTCAATGGGCTGCACCGGACGTTGTCTTATGGAATCGCACTGTTAAGTAAATACAGGCCTGAAAGGGCTTGCATTGTATTGCATCTCCAATAATTAGGTCTAGGGCTTCTAGAAGAGAAAAGAAACATCAGAGCATAAGATGCTCAAGGAATCCGACGCTCAAAAGTCTCTCACAAATAGAAAAATAAGGAAGAAGTTCCGCTGTAAAGTCAAAGAATAATCCCTCAGTGGGTGATGGTACTCACGGCTTAGTTTTGGGCTGCTGGAGAGGGGGAAGCCTGGTATGGTGTATCGGGTAGATGTCTGCACGCTTGGATCAGGGAGTAGACCTCAACTGGCACATCTCTCACGGCACTGTTGATGATGAGTGTGGAATCCACGTCTCCCGCGTTGCTCCTCTCTGCTCGGCAGCGGCACTCACAGCTCCGCGTCACCGCCTGTAGTGATTCCCGCCAGGATCCTCAAACCTCTCTGCCAAACCGCGTGACGTCATCTCTTTCCATGTAGATAGTAAAATATATGGTGGCTTGTAGCTTCCAAATTTAAACAGCATTAATGGATCTTCCGCTCTGCGTGCTCCCTGGTGTCTAGACCCAGTATGTGAAGAACTCTGCAGAGTGTGAAACGCATTAGAGTGACTGCATCAGTGCTTTCTTTTTTGTCCATGTTTTTTATTTAATAAATTCTTCTGATTATTCATCTATTCATCCATGCTGTGCACTGGTTTTTCCCCTGCTGGGGAGTTCTTCAGATTCTACAAGAGAAAAAAAATTACTATATTCTACTTGATCGCATGTATGAGGTCATTTATACTGTAGTTTATTTATCTGATTATTTTGTCTTTGCTTGGTTTAGTGTAAATCCTACCCCACTTCCATGTCCCCCATCCACGTTCCCCACAACCACATCCCCCCATCCACGTTCCCCACTTCCACATCCCCACATCCACGTCCAATTCCCTCTACCTTTATTTTTTTTTAATTTTTACCAATTATGTTTTATCTTTTCTATAGGTAAATAACTAGTAGTATAGTTATAGGGGGCTATATATTAGGGCAACATTAGAGCAATGCTAGGGCAAAAAACACCATATAAAGGAATGAGAAAAAATCCTATTGAAAGCAATAATATGTATTTCTTTATACATCTGGTGCCATTTTATGCTCATAATTGCTCCACTTGTGCCTTAATACACAGACCACAAAGTTTTTTTTTAATTTGCTTTATATTTTTCTGTTACTTGAGAGTGGTGAAAGTCAGCAGTTGTCCCCAATGTAATTAATGTAGTTGCTGGATTTGATAAGAATTAGATTCTATTTAAAAAAAAATTAGCAGACGATTATCATAAGAAGCCATTCCTTAATAACAGCAAATGCACTGTGGAAATTAAGTAAATTACAGTTATTTCCTGAGTATTTAAATACACATTTTAGTGGTATATAATCTCTACATTGTGAATATGTGCATATTTATGTTATGAACTTTTTGATCCTAAATAACAGACTTGAAATCAATTAGTTAGATATTGATTTTTCATTCTAAATACGTTCTCGTGATATTTCTAAAGGACATTGCAGTATATTCAATTCAAACATTTGAAATTTTTAACAAGATATATGTAGACAATAATACAGTAGCTCTCCTAGTACACAACATTTCCTAGAAATATATAGCTTAGTATGAGGAAAATGATTACTTAGATAGATGTCAAATGGCTCGGATCTTCAATATTATTATATTAAAGGTGTAGCCCAGGCAACACTATGCTGTTTAAATAGGGTTGAAGCAGGGGGTCACCAGAGCTGAAATGCATTGATTTAAAGCAGCAAAACTACATGCACGCCCCTTTTTTTCCATTAGGTATTCCTGAATATTATCCCGTATTAAACCTTCAAGTAGTTTCCCCACTATTGAAGCAAGGCTTACAGGTCTGTAATTCCCCGGTTGTGCTACTATAGCTCCCTTTTTAAATATAGGCACCACATCTGCTTTACACCAATCTTGTGGTACCGAGCCTGTTGAAATAGAGTCCTTGAATATTAAATGTTATGGTTTGGCTATTACTAAACTTAACTCCTTGAGAACTCTTGGATGTATGTCATCGGGGCCAGGTGCCATATTTACTTTAATTTTTTCAAGCTGCCTATGAATTTCTTCCTCAGTTAAGCAATTGTTCATTAATATGGAGGTTGTGGCTTCCTCTTGCGGCACTACAATTGAAATTGATTCTTCCCTGGTAAACACAGAGGCAAAGAATTTGTTTAATACCTCTGCTTTTTCCTTATCTCCTATAAACTGCCTGACCATCTCACACTGAAAGGGTCATATATGTTCTTTTATTTTTTGTTATTAAGGTACTTAAAGAACTTTTTAGTGTTGATATTATTTCCTATTGCAATCCTTTTTTCATTATCCATTTTTGCTAATTTGATTGCCCTTTTGCAATTATTGTTACATTCCTTATAATTCTGATATGATGCGTCCGTCCTTTGTGGCTTAAAGAATTTAAACGCTTGCCTCTTCTTTTCTATTTCATCCCCTACCTTTTTATTTAGCCACATTGATTTTTACTTATTTCTTTTATACTTATAACACAAGGGTATACACTGATGAGTGTGCTTTCCTAAAAATGTTTTAAAGACTGCCCATTTATCTTCTACATTTTTCCCTGCAAAAACATAATCCCAATGTATTTGTAGGTTAGTCCTCAGTTTATTAAAATCTGCCTTTCTAAAGTTTAAGATCTTTGTTGAACCCAAGTAATCTATTTTTTGATAATTTATTTCAAAAGAGACCATGTTATGATCACTGTTACCCAAATGTTCAAGGACTTGAATATTTGCTATTACTTCTACATTGTTTGATATTACTAAATCCAGTATTGCCCCTCTCCTGGTTAGTTTCTCAATAATTTGGGTCATATAATTGTCTTTAAGCACACCCAAAAACTTCCTTTTGTTGTAATGCTAATCAAATTGCACCAGTGTATGTCTGGATAATTAAATTCACCCATTATGCAAATATGACCTAATTTTGATGCCCTCTCAATTTGCAAAAGTATTTTAGCTTCATCCATCTCACAAATATTTGGTGGTTTATAGCATATCCCTACAAACGGAGGTACAATCCGTCCCTAGAATAAAGATGGCACCTCTCAGAAAAGGAGCCCCAGTGCTCTAAAAACCCAAAACCCGCCTTCCTACACCACTTTCTTAGCCATGCATTAACCTCCCTAAGCTCTACTGTCTCCCTGCGGTAGAGCATACCACTGGTAGTATTTCAGAAAATACTACATTGAAGGTCCTTGCCTTAAGCTTTTGGCCTAGATCCTTCAAATCATTTTTTTAGGACCCTTCATCTTTCTCTAACTTTGTCATTGGTGCAATCATGTACCAAGACCGCCGGGTCAATCCCAGCCCCTCCCAACAATCTGTCTACCTGATCCACAATGTGCCGAACTCGAGCCGAACTGGAGCACCCGGGAGGCAACAAACCATTTGATTCACGTGATCATGGCAACAGATTGCCCTATCTACCATCCTAATAATTGAGTCCCCTACCATCATAATCTGCCTTGGTATCTGAGCATCCTGAGTCCCCTCTGTGCAAGATGTACATTGAGTGGCATTTTAAAACCTGCTCATTGTAGCAACTATGAATTTTAAATTACTAACAATAAACTGTACTTCAATATACTATAAACTTGTTTAACCCCTTCTTTGTTCAAACTGCTTCTAGTTCTAACTGCACACTTAATACAACCAGCACTTGAAATCAAACAGCTACACAGATCAGGACACACAAGCTCAGGATTCGTGAGCAACCTCTATTTAAATAGGGACACCCACCAGGTGTGCTAGGTTAGCAATCAGCCAACCACACCCACTGCTGGCTCAGGCAGAAAAAACAAACAAATTTTGCCTCTTTTTTCCCTTTCTCATACAAGCTTTCAATTAACACAGACTTCGAAAATAAATGAACCCACTGCACACATCCCAAATTCAGCCACCCCTCCTAGTATACACTAATATACACAGCACTTCCCTTTCCTTCTGGTTATAACTGCACACTTAATACAACTAGCACTTGAAATCAACCAGCTACACACGTAAGCCAATGATGGACTGCACTGTGCAGTAGATGTTACGTTTGTTTATAGAGTCAGATTCATCACACCAACCCTGTGGTGTACCAGGGGTTCAATTCCCGCATGGTGTAGGGGGAGGGTGTGTGTATATGTATGTGTCTCCATGTGTGTCTGTCTCTGTGTTTGTCAATTAGCAATAAAGCATTGAATGTTATAAAAAAACCAAAAAAAAAACTTACAGAGACGTTTTTAAAGTGGGAGCCACACTCATACCGCGTTATAAGCGAATCTGCGTTGTAGCAGATCGCGCTATAACGGGGTTGAGCTGTACATATAAAAAAACATCAAAGCCCCCCAAAAATATATAAAAATCCACTCAGCCCCAAATACATATAAAAGAAAATCAACCACAAATACATATTTAAAAAAATCACTCAGCCCAAATACATTTATCAAAAAAACAACAACAAAAACATAAAATAAATACAGACTTTCCTTGGGGCTGGTCTCAGGCCTCTGGCCAAGCCCTGCTCTTTTTCCCTGTTTGTGGCCCTGCAGGCACAGACACTCACACACAGAGAGAGACACGCACAGAAAGACACACAGACACACACAGAGAGACACACACAGAGAGACAAACACAATCCCCCCTCACTCACTTTAGTTGACTCTGTCCCCTGCTTTCTGCTCCTGCTGCTTGCCACTCCCTCCTCACACAGGCAACTGCACCACATGCTCAGACAGAATTGACAAATTGTTGCTGCGCTGTGCAGTTGCTTGCAGTCCTGCCCATAAAGACATCTCCTCCAGTCCAGGCTTGATGAAGGGGGCACGGTTACCTGATGAAGCAACACACTTGCGATATGCGTTGAAGAAAATCTGTGACCTTTTGGAGCATCTCAGCTGCAGTAGGATGCTGACGGAGTGCCAGGACCTATCAGCATTCCACAAAGAAAGCGGAAGTGAATAGAGACACTAGCTGGGGAACCCGTGCAATGCACTGTCCAGGCTACTTCTGTCCTCCGATTCAGGCCGCTGATGTTGTTTTATATGTAAGTACAGAGTGGTGTACATGACTTTTATGCCAATACATTGATTTTTAAACACGCATTTTCTCTGTGTACTAAAAATCAATATGAAGGGAAGGCACCACATTCCAAGAAGGGTTATCTGTACCGGTTCCACATACGGGTAGATGTTCCCACTGTTAAAACGCTAGTTTCAAGATTCCCAGTGACTGTAATAGACGAGGACAATTCTTCTAAAGAATCCTTTATGTGTCTACACTCGTTCTGGGCTATGTGAGTAGTTGCAGTAGTAGCAATATTTCTCAAGACTATTTAATACATACAATATTGCACTATATGCATATTTTATTTCTTTCATGATCATGCACTGCCCTTATCAAACCATCAACATTCCCCAAGGATCGAAAGAGGATCCTCATTGGTTGAGCAGCGTATTATTTATTGAATATTTAATATCTCTATTATTGATTTAACACTATATATATATATACAGTGCTTGACAAATCACCCAAAAATCTACTCGCCGAACCCAAAAATCTACTCGCCCCCTAGTCCCGCCCCCAACCCCGCCTCTAGTCCCGCCCCCAGCCACGCATTTAAAAAAAAGCCATAAATTAAATAAATTGAATAAATTCCTAGTAAGAACATTCGTTTTTGATATTAGTTTATTTATTGTATTACATTATACTACAATTAGTCCTTGGTGTGTGTGTGTGTGTGTATAAATGTCGAATCTAGAAAAAAAAAGCCAGATGTGGATGACCAGTTTCCTGCACCCCTTAACTAGTGTCTGGATGCCCCCGCTTCACAATATTTAAAGCAGCAATCCCGTCTGGGATCTTACCTGATCCGCAAAGTCCAGGTACCCTCATTCCCGCAATGTTATACATTGGAGGGGAGGTGTTCGTTACCTGTCTTCTGGGTTAGGGGGGGTTCGATGTCTTCCGTGTGAAGCTTGAGTCAGATCTGGAAGTAAGCAGTATAGGTTATTTCAGTGTAGTATAGGGCAGTTAAGATATCCAGATCCATAGTGTGAGAGTGTGTGGGGGAGAGAGCGAGAGTGTGTGGGGAAGAGAGAGAGAGAGTGTGGGAGAGAGTGAGAGTGAGTGAGTGAGAGAGAGAGAGTGAGTGAGAGAGAGAGTGGGCGAGAGAGAGAGAGAGACAGATAGAGACAGATAAAGAGACGTCAAGGCGCCGTGACGTTGAGGCTGCTCCGCGCTGATTGGATGTTTTCAGCCGACAGTGCTCTGAAAAACAGCTTGGCTGTCGGCTGAAAACTCCAGCGCCTCAGCACGCCTGCGGACGCTCGCGTGAGCCCCCTCTCAAGGCATCCTCATTGAGTATGCAGGGGCTCAGCGCGGAGCGTCCGCACGGCTCAGCGCGGCCTGTCCTTCTATGGACTCGGCCAGAGAGACAGATAGAGAGAAACAGATAGAGAGAGACAGATAGAGAGAGACAGATAGAGAGAGACAGATAGAGAGAGACAGACAGAGAGAGACAGACAGAGAGACACACACAGAAAAAGAGAGACACACACAGAAAAAGAGAGACACACACAGAAAAAGAGAGACACACACAGAAAAAGAGAGACACACACAGAAAAAGAGAGACACACACAGAAAAAGAGAGACACACACAGAAAAAGAGAGACACACACAGAAAAAGAGAGACACACAGAAAAAGAGAGACACACACAGAAAAAGAGAGACACACAAAAATGAGAAACACACAAAAATGAGAGACACAAAAATGAGAGACAAAAAAAGAGAGACACAGAACACACACAGAGAGAATGAGCGACAAAGACAGAGAGAGGGCGAGGGCGACAGGGAGAAGGCGAGGGCGACACAGGGAGAGGGTGACACACAGACACACACTCACTCTCACTCACAGACACGCAGAGACACACTCACGCAGACACTCACGCAGAGACACACTCACACAGAAGACTCACAGACACACACTCAGAGACACTCACTCACACACATACACACACACACACACAGACACACACACACACAGACACACAGACAGGCACACAGACACACAGACAGGCACACACACAGACACACAGACAGGCACACAGGCACACTGACAGACACACAGGCACACTCACAGACACACAGGCACACTGACAGACACACAGGCACACTCACAGACACACAGGCACACTCACAGACACACAGGCACACTGACAGACACACAGGCACACTGACAGACACACAGGCACACTCACAGACACACAGGCACACTGACAGACATAAACACACACATAGGCACACTGACAGGCACACACACACACACAGGCACACTGACAGGCACACTCACAGACACACTCACAGACACACTGGCACACTGACAGACACACAGGCACACTGACAGACACACAGGCACACTGACAGACACACAGGCACACTGACAGACACACAGGCACACTGACAGACACACAGGCACACTGACAGACACACAGGCACACTGACAGACACACAGGCACACTGACAGACACACAGGCACACTGACACACTGACAGACACACAGGCACACTCACAGACACACAGGCACACTGGCACACTGACAGGCACACACACAGACACACAGACAGGCACACACACAGACACACAGACAGGCACACACACAGGCACACTGACAGACACACATGCACACTGACAGACACACAGGCACACTGACAGACACACAGGCACACTGACAGACACACAGGCACACTGACTGACACACAGTCACACTGACAGACACACAGGCACACAGGCACACTGACACACTCACAGACACACAGGCACACTGACAGACACACAGGCACACTGACACACTCACAGACACACAGGCACACTCACAGACACACAGGCACACTGACAGACACACAGGCACACTGACAGACACACAGGCACACTGACAGACACACAGGCACACTGACAGACACACAGGCACACTCACAGACACACAGGCACACTCACAGACACACAGACACACAGGCACACAGGCACACTCACACACTCACAGACACTCAGTCTGTCACTCACACACTCACCGGGTCACACGTGGCAGCAGTGGGGTCTCCGCACGGCAGTGGGCCCTCTCCAAGACATCGGACACACAGCGCAGCGTGGGCCTCAGCATCAGCAGGTCCCCCCCATCCCCCCCCCGAAGCGGCCGACGCCGCAGCACGCTCCCCGGGCAGCAAGCGAGGATCGGGGGCAGGTGATTAGGGGGAGATCATGGGCAGGAGGCGGACTGGCGCAGGAGGCGCGCACGGGGGAAACTGGGTTGGCACTTCCCCCTCCGTCCCATGTGGGGAGCGGAGGGTGCGGGGGGGCTGGATCGCGCGCTTGTTTTGGGCTTCCCCCTCTATCCCACGTGGGGAGCGGAGGGTGCGGGGGGGCTGGATCGCGCGCTTGTTTTGGGCTTCCCCCTCCGTCCCACGTGGGGAGCGGAGGGGGGAGGGTGTGGGGCTGGATCGCGCGCGGCGCTTGTTTTGGGCTTCCCCCTCCGTCCCACGTGGGGAGCGGAGGGGGGGGGGGCTGGGTTACGCGCGGGGCTTGGGTTGGGCTTCCCCCTCCGTCCCACGTGGGGAGTGGGGGGGGGAGGGATGCGGGGGATTCTGGGTTGCTGGGGGGAACAGGCAGCGCAAATGGCAGGACACTCTGCTTGCCCTGTGCACGTGCGCCGGGACCACAGGATTTGCCGCCATTTTTTTAAACTTTTTTTTTAACCCAATCAGGGAGGGGGATTATTTATTTATTTATTTAAAAAAAAAAAATTGGCACGAGCAGGGGAATTCATTGAGCTGCAGCACGGGTCGCCAGCTGCCTAAATCCACTCGCAACGGGCGATTGGTTATCATTATTTGTCGAGCACTGTAAATATATATATGTATATATATATATATATATATATATATATATATATATATATATATATATATATATATATATATATATAGCCTATAGGGAACCATGTTAAAAATGGTTATTGAGGCAAAAAGTGACACTGTGTGCTCATTTGCATGTCATTTCCCAGAATCCCTTGCTGCAGTGGAAGTGCTGTATGCTGGGTGATAATGGGGAAAGGCGGGGTTGAAGACCTGCCTAAGACATGCAGATGAGCATACAGTTATATTTGCATATATATATATATATATATACAGTATTCACCATTCACCATTCACTATTTACCACTGTTATTCACTATAATATTTGCTATTCACTACAAGAGAGCGCCTCGGCTTTTCTTCTTTATATTGGTGGAGGGGGTAGCCTGAGATCTGTGATGTCAGGTAGCAGGGAAGATCTGCCGGCCCCAAATTCTGCTGCCTTAGGTCCGGGCCTATTGGGCCTAATGGAAAATATGACAGTGATCTCGGCTCTAATTCCAACCGCATGGATATCACCTATTGGGTCCAGCAAGGCTCTGTTCTTGGGTTCCTACTCTTTTTGGTCTTCATTAAAAAGCTTGTAAGGCAGCTTCAATGAACATACTGTAGTGCCGACGGTTATTCTAACACAAACCAGTGGCAATCGCCAAAAAGACCAGGTACATGCTGGGTACATGCTGAGTACATGCTGGGTCATGTTTAAGGCAAGTTTAAGGCATTCTGCATTGACTAATGGCCCATCAGATTAACAGCGGGGTTCCCTGGCAGTCCCATTCAAAGAATGGGACTGCTAGGGACCCCTGCTGTGTTAATCGGATGGGTCAGTAGTCAATGCAGAAATGCCTTAAACTTGCCTTAAACTAGCCAGGTTACACCCAGTGTGTACCCAGCATGTAACCGGGCTGGTTTAAGGCAAACCTTAGAATACTCGTTGTCTCGTTTGTACAAAGAACGAAGCAGATGATTGGGGGTCAGCAAACCCGAAAAAATGCACTAGCAATTCACCGGTATTAAAAAATAAAAAAGAATGAATTACATATTAAAAAACGGAACAAGGTAGGGACAACACATGGGGATTCTCCTCCTACGCGTTTCACGCTGTAATAGCGCTTTTTCAAGGAGTATACTTGGGCAAATACACAGGTGATTTATAAAGCCCCTCCTGTTGGCAAACACATCTGAGAGTAATTAGATATTTTTATCAGATGAACAAACATGATGTCAGTGTACTGAATAAGAGCACCAACTCAATAAACTGTTAGTACTTAATGGTATATATTGAAAAATAAAGCGCTATAGAATCTCAATTGATAATAATCAAAAATAAACCTAATGTAAAAGATCTAATATGATGGTTTATCC
This sequence comes from Ascaphus truei, assembly GCF_040206685.1. Lineage (NCBI taxonomy): Eukaryota > Metazoa > Chordata > Amphibia > Anura > Ascaphidae > Ascaphus > Ascaphus truei. The sequence goes on from NC_134485.1 coordinate 394,285,415, forward strand.
ATAATAATTAGATAGAAATTGAATACCTAAATCTTATATATATGTAATAGCTAATTCACAGAAATTTATATTTTAGATTGTCATGAGTTGGTAATATCAATTCTATCAAGAAACAATGATGAATGAATGAGTAATAGATACTACAAATATGACAATGCATATATGAATACAAATGGACATAAAAACAAAACTGATTTAAGCATACTTAAATGGATATTTAGAATATATCATTAGACTTCACAATAAATAACATTGCAACCTAATAATAAAACAGGGAAATATATCCCTGTTCAAAGTCAAATAAAAAGAAACATGACTATGTGAAATCAGCCTTGATATTACATCATGCAACTGCTGCTTCAATAAGATTGTGACAATAATGGCTGAGCGCTATTATCAATGAAAAATGTTTCACAAAAGTACTGTAAATAGCCAAGGACCTAAAGACAAAACATATATATGTATAGCAAATAGCCTGTGACAAAATGTATAGACTAAATGAACTAAAGATGGTAGTAGTTATGTCAAATATGGTATAAGATAATATCCCAAAAGGGATTTATTATTGTCGAAGACAGTATATAAAGATATTTTTATACATATATATGAAAAAGTCCTTTTGACCCGGAAATCACTAAATCACATGTTAAAATAAACAAGCCCCAATATCTCAATAGACAACTTGACAAAGCAAAAATATGTATATCCCATCTAAACCGACCATACATGTTGTACAGAGTAGGGAATATGTTAGATTGTGACAACATAAGAATCATGAACAACAATATAGCACATACGAACAATTAAAAATAGAGACATAACTGTGGTGATCTATTGTAACACATCTGTGTATCCACTGTAATTTATAATGAGGGCTGCAAAATGAGTCCATAACATAAAAAAATAGAAATTAACAAAAATGATAATGAATATGATAAATAATCTAAAAAGTATATTACTAGAAAATATTCAAAGAACATATAATTAAAGAAAATATCTAAAGAAATTTTTTGAGGTCCCATTCTGAGTTTAACCCTTTGGGGATTAAAGTCTCAAGTGAGAAGATCCAGTAGGCTTCTCTTTTATAAAGAGCCTTGATTCTATCTCTTCCTCTAATATGAATACTGATGTGTTCAATGGCCGTGCATTTGAAGTTACTAAGAGATCCATTCTGGCACTCACTGAAATGTTTTGAGACTGGATGGTTTAGATCTTTTTTAAGAATCAGTCTCAAATGCTCCATCATATGGAGTTTGATCATTCTACTGGTTAGGCCGACGTAGCTCTTATTACATCCACAATTTAGCATGTAAATCACGAATTCCGTATTACAGCTGATAAAAGACAGAATGTTGTATGACCTATTCCCCTCCATATTTGTAAACATTTGTTTTTTGATACATATTTGCAAATTTTACAGCGTCCACAGGGAAAACATCCCATCAATTTTGGAAAAAAATGTTTTTGATTAAATATGTATCATTCTTTATCATACTGGGGGAGACCATGTTCCCTAGAGTTTGTGATTACTTGAAAACAAACTTTGGATTAGTAGAGGTGATACCTCGTAAGGTTGGGTCAATAGACAGAATGTTCCAATGTTTATTGATGATACGTTTTATAGCCTGGGTGCTAAACTGTGTTATAAAATATGAAGGCATAAACTAGCCATATGGTATGCCTTTGAATAGATTTTGATAATGTCCGCTAGTAGCATGAAGTAATGTATTTCTACTATGTTCTTTTCGGAAGATATCGGTATGTACTTTCTGTTCATACCGACAAACAAATTGAGATCAAGGAAGTGAATGTGATGAGAGTGATATTGTGAAGTGAAAGAAAGATTAAATGGATTGTCATTGATGTAGTGAATAAATCATATGAGATCCTCATTAGAGCCACTCCATATCAGCAGAAGTTCGTCTATGTAGCGACAATAAAAGTGAATGTATGGACGATAAGGGTTTCTATCACCAAACACGTGGGACGCCTCTCATCGACCTAGGAAAAGGTTGGCATAAGAGGGTGCAAAGCACGTGCCCATGGCCATCCCATGTGTTTGGAGATATAAACCCCCAGAAAAAAGGAAGTAGTTGTGTGTTAATTAAAAATTCATCTCCTCCCTCATTTCTGTTTGCCTTTTACACTTAGGGGGTCATGCAGTAAGCGGTGGAAAATTGCATTCGCCAGGGGTTTGAATTCGCCATGTTTTTGGCGTGTTGCCCTCGCTGTATGCAGGAAGGGCCGAATCCCTGGCGAATCACAGCGAGATAAACATTGCCAAAGATGGCGAGTAACCGGTGGCGAGACAGTCTGCCTGGCGAGAAGCTGCCGAGAAGCCGTCCCCTGCCGAGATGTGTCTAAAGCAGAGAGAGATCCGCCGCTCTCTCGGCGCAAACATCGGCACATTAAAAAATCTTTTAAATACAATTTTATTCATAGTGTACATGAGCTGGGGGTCTCCAGAGCTGAACCGCATTGGTTTCAGGTTTCATTGTCCCACTCCTCTGAAGGAGGGGATAGAACTTACAAACCACTCCCAGGTGGGGAGAGGGTATCAACAACACAACACAGCCCAGTCTGAAAACCTACTCAGTAGTTGTGGTAAAAGTGACCATGGCCTAGCCCCCTACACATCTACTAGGTTCCGACACTACACCTCTGACCATAAGGTCATGTACCTGAAATGGTGGAGTTTTATTACGGATTTTATTTATTTATAAATGGAACTTTTTTAGATTGGGCTTAAGTCGCGAGTGGAGTACCTCAGGGATCGGTACTGGGACCCCTGCTTTTTAACTTGTTTATTAATGACCTTGAGGTTGGGATCGAGAGCAAAGGCTCCATCTTTGCTGATGATACTAAATTGTGTAAGGTAATAGAATCAGAGCAGGATGTAATATCTCTTCAGAAGGACTTGGAGATACTGGAAACATGGGCAGGTAAATGGCAGATGAGGTTTATTACAGAGAAATGTAAGGTTATGCATTTGAGAAGCAAACATAAACAGATGACTTACAAATTAAATGGAGATACATTGGGGGAATCCTTAATGGAGAAGGATTTAGGAGTGCTTTTAGAAAACAGGCATAGCAATAGTGCCCAAAGTCATGCAGTTGCTGCAAAGGCAAACAAGATCTTATCTTGTATTAAACAGGCAATGGATGGAAGGGAATTAAACATAATTATGCCCCTTTACAAAGCATTAGTAAGCCCACACCTTGAAAATGGAGTACAATTTTGGGTGCCACTCATTAGAAAAGACATTCTGGAACTAGAGAGAGTGCATAGTTTTCCTATTTGACCCTTATATACATATATATTTCGTGAGGGCTCAGGGGTTCCAAAATAGAGCTTGCTGGGTTCTGTGTGTTGTTTAACTTATTTTCAGCTGTCTCAGCTGTTATAGGTTAGTGGCCCCTCCTTCCCAGGTTTTAAGCCGCCCCTCCCCACTTCCCAAGTCATCAGGTCCTTTTCTTTTTACTGGATATAGATCCAATGTTGGTCTTTGTCCCTCCTAATAGGGGTAAATGAGAATTTTAATCCTAATAGAGATATATTAGTATTTTATCTGGTAGTATTAGGACCTGTGAACAGGGTCTGCCGTGTCGTGGCTCACAGGCTTACAATGCTTTCGCCAAAGGGTTAAACTAAATGACCCTTTTTCAAGAGAATATATAAGTATTTTACTGTGTATTTTGTCATATTGGATGTAGCATTGAGCTTCTCTGTCGTTTGTTGTTTTTACTGTACAGTTCTTGTTTGACATTATACACTATATTGCTAACCATCTGTGTGGTTATACCACTACTCGCCGTGTGGTAATATATCTGTGTATTGCACTTCCACCTATTGGTGTAGTTATGTGACTACCATTTATACCAAGTATGTCAAACTCAAATGCTAACAAGGGCCAAATAAACAAGGTTTAAGTCTAGGTGGGCCGCAAAAAAAAAAAAAAACTTAAATTTTCATAGAAACGTAGGTTTATTTCGAAAAGTACTGTGTGTGTGTGTGTGTGTATGTGTGTATGTGTGTGTGTGTGTGTGTGTGTGTGTGTGTGTGTGTGTGTGTGCCTCACAAAACGAAAATAAAAACTAAAAAAGCCAGATGTGAATGACTTCTGAACCCATTAACCAGTGTAAGGATGCCCCTCTTGGTTTCCAAAGCAGCAATCCTGCCTGGAATCTTACCTGATCCGTAGTCCCTCAAGGTACTATACTGGAGGGGAGGTGTTTCCTACCTGTCTTCCGATGTCCCCCGTGAGAAACTTGAGTCAGATCCGGAAGAAAGTAGAATAGGTTATTTCGGTGTAGGTATAGGGCAGTTAAGATAAAAACGAGAGACAGAGAGGCAGAGAGAGAGGCAGAGAGAGAGAGGCAGAGAGAGAGAGGCAGAGAGAGAGGCAGAGAGAGAGAGGCAGAGAGAGAGAGGCAGAGAGAGAGGCAGAGAGCGAGGCGCAGAGAGAGGCGCAGAGAGAGAGAGGCAGAGAGAGGCACAGAGAGAGGCGCAGAGAGAGGTGCAGAGAGAGGCGGAGAGGCAGAGAGAGAGGCAGAGAGAGGCAGAGAGAGAGGCGCAGAGAGAGGCGCAGAGAGAGGTGCAGAGAGAGGCGCAGAGAGAGGCGCAGAGAGAGGCGCAGAGAGAGGCGCAGAGAAAGGCGCAGAGAGAGAGAGAGGCAGAGAGAGAGGCAGAGAGAGGCAGAGAGAGAGGCGCAGAGAGAGAGGCGCAGAGAGAGAGGCAGAGAGAGAGGCAGAGAGAGAGGCAGAGAGAGAGAGGCAGAGAGAGGCGCAGAGAGAGGCGCAGAGAGAGAGAGAGAGGCAGAGAGAGAGGCGCAGAGAGAGGCGCAGAGAGAGAGAGGCAGAGAGAGAGGCAGAGAGAGAGGCAGAGAGAGGCGCAGAGAGAGAGAGGCGCAGAGAGAGAGAGAGAGGCGCAGAGAGAGGCGCAGAGAGAGGCGCAGAGAGAGGCGCAGAGAGAGAGAGAGAGGCAGAGAGAGAGGCAGAGAGAGGCGCAGAGAGAGAGAGAGGCGCAGAGAGAGGCGCAGAGAGAGGCACAGAGAGAGGCGCAGAGAGAGAGAGAGAGGCGCAGAGAGAGAGAGAGAGAGGTGCAGAGAGAGAGAGAGAGAGGCAGAGAGAGAGGGAGAGAGAGAGAGAGAGAAAGGGGAAGAGAGACAGAGAGAGAGGGAGAGAGAGAGAGTCAGAGAGAGAGAGAGTCAGAGAGAGAGAGAGTCAGAGAGAGAGAGAGAGTCAGAGAGAGAGAGTCAGAGAGAGAGAGAGTCAGAGAGAGAGAGTCAGAGAGAGAGAGTCAGAGAGAGAGAGAGAGAGAGAGTCAGAGAGAGAGAGAGAGTCAGAGAGAGAGAGAGAGTCAGAGAGAGAGAGTCAGAGAGAGAGAGAGAGAGAGAGAGAGAGAGTCAGAGAGAGAGAGTCAGAGAGAGAGAGAGAGAGAGTCAGAGAGAGAGAGAGAGAGAGAGAGAGAGAGAGAGGGACACAGGGGCACAGGGACACAGGGGCACAGGGAGAGGGACACAGGGACAAGGACACAGGGACAGGGACACAGGGACACAGGGAGAGGGACACAGGGACAGGGACACAGGGACAGGGACACAGGGAGAGGGACACAGGGAGAGGGACACAGGGACAGGGACAGGGACACAGGGACACAGGGACACAGGGACACAGGGACACAGGGACAGGGACACAGGGACATAGGGACACAGGGACACAGGGGCACGGACACAGGCACAGGGATACAGGGACACAGGCACAGGGGAACAGGGACACAGGGACACAGGGGCACAGGGGCACAGGGACAGGGACACAGGGACAGGGACACAGGGACACAGGCACACAGGGACACAGGGACAGAGACACACACACACACAGACACACACACACAGACACACACACACACACACAAACACACACACAGATATAGAGATTCACACACAGATCTCCTTCTGCACGTGCAGCTCACACAGAGATTTGACAGGGGGGGAGGGGGGCTGCTTTGAAGACATACCCCTGTCCGTGGGATCTCCACTGAACTGCTGAACTCTCTGCACCTCATGGAGGGGGGCGGCCATGATCTCTCTGGTTTACCAGGCTTCAAGGAGAATGCAGTCTCTCCGCCGGGGTTTTGACTCCGCCCCCGTGTCCTCCCACACACGGCACGAGTGCAGATTGACTGCACCCGGCCAACGTACGCCTCCAGTCCCTGCAGGACAGATTTTACTTCCGCCCGTGCTACTCGCTTCCCCCACACCCGCGCTCGCTTCTCCCGCGGCCAAAACTTTTTACCGCCGCCCACGCGCTCGCCGACACACATGACCGCCGCGCTGGTTGTGAGTGGGCCGCAAAAATATCCGTTGCGGGCCGCATGTTTGACATGCCTGCTTTATACCATTCATTAGTGTCAGTGCCATTTATTTCATTACATTAGTCAAATACATTTTTGCTTTCAAACATGACTCTTGCTTCATTATTATGCTCTGAGTGCTGGGAACACTATGTGTATTTATTGAATTATTTTAGCTCACTGGTGAATCAAATGAAAGAACAATTTTTGGTACATTTTGCGCAACATATTTGATGCAGTGTAAATAGGGAAAATTGGATGCACAGAGATACAGATTTTGATATATCCCATTAAACATCATATTATAAAATGTGCATCATATAAAATAACTCATTGCTTTTTGCTTCGATTGATAAATTGCGAGCTGGGGCACATGGGGGAAAATTTGTACAAAAGTACTTTGATTTATTGAGACAAGATGAAAAATCGTTCATTGATGGGGAAAGAAACCCAGCCATTATATATAAAGGATATAAAGTAGAAATAGCATTTTAGTCAATAGCATCAATGTTATTGGCTTATTTTGTTTAATCCTGCTGCAGCTAGTGTAGGTGAAAGTTCTTCTCATTATTTACGGGATCAGATAAAATTAAGCTATTGATGTGACAAAAGAAAACAGGCAATGATCCAGGGTTTGAGGCTACCACAATGTTTATTGTTTATGTTCCAAGATCTTGCATGGGTCTTTAAATGGATTCCATACGGGTGTCTGGGAGTCCTCAAGTGGTCCCTGTGGGTGTCCGGGGGTTCTCGGGTTGTCCCCATGGGTCCCCGCTGGCCTGCAGTACCAATCCTGTTGCAAAAAAAAAAATCTTTGGCCGACATTGCAATAAATACACCTCCCCCCAACCCCGCTTAACACATACAGTACAGTAATGGGCAAAATAATTATTATCCAGATATGGATAATAGATAATTTGCCCATTATTAAATAAAACATTAGCCAGGCAGCATAAATAAAGCAAATAAACCTTTCTACTTACCCCTGCCATCATGAATGTTGTCCTCATCAGCATGCTACAGGGCCATGTCCTCTGTTGCCAGAAAGAATACAATAAATAATGCAATCTAGTGGCCCCTAACCCCTGTATCACCTTTGTGGGTAATAACCGCTATAGTAGTTATGGGGTTAACCCACCCTCCCCCGCTACCCAGCCTGGAGGCCTAACCACCCACCCTGGGCACACTATAGCCACCCTGTACCCATTGATTGGCATAGTGGTACATCATACCCATATAATAGGGCATGATAAAGCAACTATAGCACTCAAAGGTCACCCTAGTAAAAAAGCCTATAGGCCAACAATACACAATAATAAAACATATACACAAGCACCACAATTCAAGAAATAAAACCATTAGCCAACCAATTAATTAATTAAATACAAGCACTAGACATCCAATCAATGAAACCATTTAAAGCACTAACCAACAAATCAATTAATTAATTAATTAATTAATTAATTCAACCACTAACCAACACATCAATTAAAACCAGTAGCCAACAAAATAAATAATTAAATAAAAACGCTAAACCATTGTAAAATTACATAAAAACAAGCCATCCAAATTACAAAGAATGTAAGTCAAATAATAAACAGAAAACTAAAATAAAACAATCAATAG